>NC_135734.1:22632500-22932500 GCF_041903045.1 Epinephelus lanceolatus
TTTCAGTGTTGTTATCAGACCTGACATAATCTTGTTATCAGATGTGATGAGTCAAAGGTCAACACATGTAGGCCCGTGTGCTTTGTTTCTGATGCTGCTGCTTTTGTTGTACTAACTGAGACTTAAAGTGACACTAATGCTGTTCACCTCCAGGTACTCTGATGGAGCTGGGTATCTCACCCATTGTCACCTCAGGCCTTATTATGCAGCTGCTGGCTGGTGCCAAGATCATTGAGGTGGGAGACACTCCCAAGGACAGAGCCCTCTTCAACGGAGCTCAGAAATGTAGGTCTACTACTTGCTGCATTTGCTATCTTTAGAGCTTGTCAAGTACCATTTGAAAACATGAAGGTTGTTTATTTGCTTTGAAGATAGCAGACACAATACACTGTTCAGTAACATCAGTAGTAGCTGTCCCTGCAAGCCTGCCAATTGCAAATCATTTTTCTCTGTCTCTCTGCAGTGTTTGGAATGATCATCACCATTGGACAGGCCATTGTATATGTTATGACTGGCATGTATGGAGACCCGTCAGAGATGGGTGCTGGGATATGCTTGCTCATCATCATCCAGGTTAATAACAACTCTCTGTGCTGCTGTCCAGCATGATATGTGGAAATGTGTGGATGTAGAAGCAGAGACAGTATATTTCCAAGGTGTAGGCTCTCCTGTCTGAAATAGTTTCTTCTTTCTTTCGTTCAGGATTTTATTAACAATAGAAAAAACATTAATCCCCTGCCAAAATAACATTTGTCAGCCAAAATATTTAACTCACATTCTTTATAGTAGTCAGTCAACCTAGTTTAAATGTGTGAAGCACTTAGAGAATGAATATAAACCATGTTAGACATTATTTTCTTGTGGCAAGCAGACAATAAAGATGAGATTCTAATCATCTCCCTTCGTGAGATAGGCAAAAATCAGAAAATTCAAATGCTGACAGGTTCATTTGGACTGTCATTAGTGTTTGTTGTACACAGCTATTTCAAACAGCTTTTGGTCTGCTTGAATCAGATCTTTACAAACCTCCTGTCCATTTCTTCAGCTCTTCGTTGCAGGTCTTATTGTCTTGCTGCTGGATGAGCTGCTCCAGAAGGGCTATGGTCTGGGCTCGGGTATCTCTCTCTTCATTGCAACTAACATCTGTGAGACGATCGTGTGGAAGGCATTCAGCCCCACCACTGTCAACACGGGCAGAGGTATGGGCACTGGGGACGTACACATTTTTAAAGCTGAGTGATGAAAAAGGAGATAAATCTTTATGTGTATTGTAATGGCTAACCCTGTGACTCCCGTTGTTTACCCAGGTACTGAGTTTGAGGGAGCCATCATTGCTCTCTTTCATCTCCTGGCCACCCGCACAGACAAGGTGCGTGCCCTGAGAGAGGCCTTCTACAGACAAAACCTGCCTAACCTCATGAACCTCATCGCCACCGTCTTCGTGTTTGCAGTGGTAATATATTTCCAGGTGAGCTTGCAACAGCAACTTAAGACATTCTAGTGTCTTACATGCTTTTATTGCACTGAAGGACGACATGTTTTGAAACAAATATCTGCTTACTGATTGCCACACTTTGTTACATCACCAGGGCTTCAGGGTGGACCTGCCCATCAAGTCAGCACGCTACCGTGGTCAGTACAACACCTACCCCATCAAACTGTTCTACACGTCCAACATCCCCATCATCCTGCAGTCTGCCCTGGTCTCCAATCTCTACGTAATATCTCAGATGCTCTCAACGCGTTTCAGTGGAAACTTCCTCGTCAACCTCCTGGGAACCTGGTCTGTAAGTATATATGATGGATGCTTGGCCTCCAGCACATCAAGTCTCAGTCCTTGGAACATGTTTAGAGATCAGAACACTGTATCAAGGAATCTTGATTTGCCTGAAGAGGGTACAGTCAGGTGCCATCTCTTGTGTATTAGGCCCTGCCTACACATATACAGATATTTTTGAACACAAAAATGACTTCAAACACTTGCCAATGATAGCTGTCTTCCACAGTCTCTACTTGTCGCACTGATTGTTAAGTATACAGGCTTATGTAACCTTTTTAAAACACCTAGTGAAGATGTTGACACTGTTTATTCCCCTTCAATTTAAGGATGAGGAATCTCACTCAAAGATACAAGTGATGCCCTGGACATGTGAACGTTTTCTTTCCACTCCTCATTGACAACAATATCCAGGGTTTCCATGGTCATGAAAGACCTGGAAAAGTCATGGAATTTTTCTTATGTAACTGACATAACATAGCTCTAATATGCGTCAATATCGCCAATGTTTTGTTTACTATCATGTATGTTTTTTCATTTTCTCCCCATTACTCTCATCATCTATGTGAGCTAGGTGAATTATATTTGAATAGAGTTTGAGTGTGATATGTTCAAAAAACTTTGGGCAAGTTGGGCAAGAAAAAAACAATATATTATGGGTCCTTGAAAAGTCATGAAAAAGTTATGAAATTTAGTCCACAAAAATGTGTGGGAACCCTCAATATCTCTCTTGAAATTGTCCCAGCATCTGCTGGGTCAACCAGGTCTGATCCAAAGACGTCTTTTCTGACAGACTTTAAACCACGGATGCTGAGGTGGACCAAATAACGTTGGTGCCGCAGGTGGCTTTGTTCATCCTTGAAATGGTGCAGCAGTGAAGAAGTCATTAGACCAAGCATTGCTGACAAAACGTTAACAAACCAGAGTCTGCTATTGTTGTTGTTATTGTTTCTGGTGCATGCTAATTACACGAAGCAACAGTTGATGTGCATGGATTGAGGAGATGATGTCATCATTTCCTAAATGCTCTGTTTTAAATGTCCATATGGATACAAAGCTACTCATTCATTATCTGTAACAACTTATCCTGCTGAAGCCTATCACAGATGTCATTGGGTGAGAGTCAGGGTACACACTGGACAGGTCGCCAGACTATCATTGGGCTGACACACAGAGACAGATAACCATTCATGCTTACATTCACACCTACAGGCAATTTAAAGTCCTCAGTTAACCTATCCTCTTTGGACTGTGGGAGGAAGCCGGAGAACCTTGAGAAAACCCACGCTGACACAGGGAGAACATATGGACTCTGCACACACTCTTGCTGCGATGCGCTAGTGCTAACCACTGCACCACTGTTCTCTCCAATAAGTTCAAACACCGCTTTGTAAACAGAAATAGATTTGAAAGACAAAGCCAAAGGACCCAGATCTGACAGTTCCCCAAATAACTGTTGCCTTTCACTTCTGTATTTGTTACAAGAGAACATTAGGTGTTTGACTGTTTCTAGCTCTCCACACTGACACAGACCATTTGGATGCTTGCCTACGACTTTCAAATAGCTGTCTAAACCACAGTGACCTGGTCTCAACCAAGTTAGAACATCATCCCTTCTTCCAGAATTAATTATCTATCACTCCTGTTTAACAGAGGGCTGCAGAGAGAAGTAACGTCTGCCCCTTTGCTCTTCTTTCCTCCACTGTTTTTGCCACTGAATGAGCTGCCCTTGAAAGCAACTGGAGTTTTTAAAACTACACCTTAGAAAGCATTTTAAAATTCTTGGTTTTAAGGGCCTAAAACTCCGTTTGTGTGGACAAGAGGCCAAAACATGGGGGAAAATATCTGTTTTCAAACATATCTGTGCACATGTAGATGGGGCCTTAGTCAAAGAAATGCAGCATCTGACTTACAAAATCTTTTTCTTTTTAGGACACCTCGACTGGTGGACCAGCTCGGGCCTACCCAGTGGGCGGTCTCTGCTACTACCTGTCACCTCCAGAGTCGTTTGGTTCTGTCCTGGACGACCCGGTTCATGCTGTTATCTACATTGTCTTCATGCTTGGCTCCTGCGCCTTCTTCTCCAAGACCTGGATTGAGGTTTCAGGATCCTCTGCCAAAGATGTAAGTTTGTGTTTATGCAAGCATTTGCCACTTGCTTTGTGTCAGTCCCACGTGAAATTAACCCACGCATATCACTTTGTGTGTGTCAGGTGGCGAAGCAGCTGAAGGAGCAACAGATGGTAATGAGGGGACATAGGGAGACCTCTATGGTGCATGAGCTTAACAGGTACAAAGTAAACTTGCAAACAGGATTCATGTTTGTTATTTGCAGCATATGGAAAGTTGTTCTTCAGAATATTTATGTATTAATAATGGATTTACGATTCACAGGTACATCCCCACAGCTGCTGCCTTCGGTGGCCTCTGCATAGGAGGGCTGTCCGTCATGGCTGACTTCCTGGGTGCCATCGGTTCCGGTACAGGAATCCTCTTGGCTGTGACCATCATCTACCAGTACTTTGAAATCTTTGTAAAGGAGCAGAGTGAAGTCGGCAGCATGGGAGCGCTGCTCTTCTAGAAAATACCAACCTTCTGACACACATCAGACACAAAGCATTCATCCCCCCATCATGTTTTTTATTTTGCATTTTTTTTGCAATTTGCACAATCACTACATTTTGCAGCTGGGATAGGTAATTTTCTCCACCGCCTGTGTTTTCCACCATTACCTCTCTAGCATGACAATGCTGAGAAAACCGTTTCGGTTACTCCCAGCGCTGAGCATAGTATTGTGTGTCATCAGTCCTTTACCTCCAGTAGCTTTTACCCATCTCTCTGCAGGCTGCCTAAGTCCCCACTGACTGTCTCATCAGCTGAAGAATGCCTAAAAGCACACACGTGTGGGGTGCTGTCTCTGACTTACCTCAGGCATTGTTCATTGCAGCATGTTCAAGGAACACTAAGACAGCGACAGTGTGTTAGTGCTTATTTTGAGCTGGAAGCACTGCCTGGACATTTTGGGGGAGCTGAAAGAAAGCCATGTCATGTTCATCACAGGTAGCAATCACGCTTGAGGTTTCTGGGGCCCTATGGTAAGGATGTAAAAAGTATGAATAAAAAATGCTTGTACTCCTGATAAGGTTTCTGGTAATCTCAGAGAAGCTGTTGGTGGTTTTTATTTACCTTATTTTGATATTTTAAATGATGGACTATGTTTATATTCACTCTGGTCTTATGTAGGGCACAGTGTTTGTCCTCTGTCTCTGGGTCCTCAAAGGAAAGTGTTTGTCTGTGTGTCATCATGCTCTTTTATTCCCAGACTGAATCGCTGCACAAAATACTGCCGAGATGGTCGGGATGAGGGTGGGTTTGATAGGGACGAAAGGGGGTTTCATTTTGGTTTTTACTTTATGTAACAGACATAATTGTGTTATTAAAAAAAAAACAGGATTTTTTTTTCCAACAAACTTGAGATTGTGTTTTGATTCCTATTGTCTACTTGTGTCCTTGCATGTTCTGTGATCACTACAGAATACTATTTGTGGGTCAAATTATGAAGAATAACATCATGGCATAGCAGTGGTCTTAGGGCACATTATTAAAAAGTTAAAGCTGGATTTGGCACAAAAGGACAGGGCTGAAAATATGTTTTTGTCCACCTCCCTCTGCTAAAGGGCAATAAGACGGACTTCCAGCTACAAGCTTTGACATAGTTATGAACTTCCTAATGCTGTCAGTCTGATAATAGCCCCTAGAGTTGAGACAAGTTTATGTCCATCAAGCTTTGATCTATAACTTGATTGTAGTTTAATTCAGTTTGTGTGTTTTTAATGACTTACCTTCCACTAAAGGTCACTGTGTGAGGTTTAAAATGAGCTTACATCCCATAGTAAAGAGTAAAATATAAATATAAGGGGAGATTTTGCTGTTGTAACTGTATGTGCCAGCACATCACTATCAGCAGTCTTTTCTGATTACATTAGTTGCGTAATAGAGCTTTATTATGACAGTGAAACAAGGATAGAATAGAAATCACTTAATGACCAATCAGTCCAGTCACCTGTGACTATTAAATATTTCTATATATCCTATAATCTGCAGATTGAATGTCACCAAACATAAGTTAAGAGGCAGTGCACTGACGGATATTTACTAGGGTGATCAGTAAGAATAGTTTTTTTAATGATTTTTTTTCCTCAACTTGCTTTGTCGTTAACCATTTTGTCCCCAAGTTAACTTTTCCATCTGCTAGCTCTATATGTGAAAAACTGGGGCCTTGTAGCTCTGAGACTGTAGGACATGTGAGCTTGGTTATTATCTGTAGTTTGTCATGCGCACCAGTGAGGCAGAAATTAATCACCTCCTCAGGGATGGAGCAGACAAAAACAAAAAACTGTCCTCTGATTGCTTTGGTCGAGAGTGGTACAGAGATCATTTCAAGGGGTTTATCATGACTCACAAGGTGATGTGACTGCAACAGAGCTGAAAACAGAAGGAAACTTGATAAGTCAAAATAAAAATGGCAGATTATTGTTACATTTATTTGCAAATTCAGATTATTTAAAATGATTCACTACCTATTTTGATTTTACTTTTATAAAAAATAATCTAAGAATATCTATAAATGTCTTGTAGTCAATTTCTTATGCTTATTTATTTTAATATTTATTTACTGATTTCTCTATTTAAGAAACAACGTTGCATTAACATGTACACACAAAACTGTCCGTTGAGGCCACTTTTTGTGATCCATAGTGCTGTAGTTCCTGATATAAAAGTCCAAAATCCAGTTGTAGCCTCTTCTTGTGAATGTGGAATTTTATATATCAATAATAGAATTACATTTTCCCACCTCATTACCTTTAAATTACAGCAAAATATCTCTATCCTACAGTTGAATTGTCTGTCCACTTTTCCATCTTAAATAATGTTGAACATCCACCCAAAATATTCTGGTACACATACGGGAATAAAACAAATGACATAAAGTGGGCTACAAGAATATTCAACATCAATCCTAAATCTCTCCAGTGTCTTCTGTTTTGCTGGATAGATTTGATGCAACATTTTTAAGGTATACCCTTTTGTTTTTATAGACAAAATGAGCATGTACAAAAAAAATCATTAATGACAAAACATGTAGAAAAGTCCACGTAGAGATGACAAGTGTATGTGAAGAGTATGAATAACAATAGGCCTATTTCAAGACAATGACATCAAAGTAAATAAACAAACAGCCCAAAAAATTGCATAATTTTCCAACAACTTGATTTTTTTATTATTATATCTATAAAGAAATTTAAAAAAAGAAAGAAAGAAAAAGAATTAGCAGGGCTTACAAGCATACAAAAAAGGGGGGAAGAGGATTGGGAGGAAAATGCGTAATTTTGTAAAAGCTTGACTTTTTATTTGTTTCTGTGTTTGTTATTATATTTATATATTATTCATATTAATAATTTTAAATATTTTTATATCATTTTTGTGGGTTATATTTATTTATTAATTTATGTATCTTTTCAAAAAGACCGGGTGACGTCATTATCGTGCGCCGACATGTGACCCAGGTCAGAGGCTGTCGGACGCCGGGTGGCTTGTCAAATGAGATCCCTGCAGTTGTTAAGTAATTCCTGTCACACCGGTCATCTCTTAGCACAGACGGCGAGACTCGACGGACTCGAACAGCGGCAGACATGTCGTACTGCAGGCAGGAGGGTAACTACACTCTCCTTTCATTCATTTACACTCAGCGGCGGGGCAATGTCACCGAGCGAGCCACCATGCTAGGCTAACTTTCCAGACACAGCGTCGACTTACCGCAGATCACAGCAGGTTAGCTTCGTGGCTAGCTGCGAGTAAGGCTCCGGCAACAGTACAGTGAGGTTTATAATAGGGGCTGGCTTTGTAATGACGCGATGCACAGGTCGCTGTCGTCAGTTCATACGTAAGTTACAAACTGAGTGAAACGTCATGTCTGATCCTGGTGGTGTGACGTTACTGTCTGGGCTACCAAACGGCAGAGCAGGTTAACTCAAGTCAAAGATGGTGGCATACTGGTCCTTTAAGAGTCGCCATCAACCACACAGTACAGCTTTACTCCTCCAGGTCTTTTCTTTATGTTAACCTGTGATGTTGTTTGTGTTTTTGTCTTATAGGTAAAGATCGCATCATCTTTGTGACCAAGGAGGACCATGAGGCACCCAGCAATGCTGAGCTCATTGCAGATGACCCCAATGATCCTTATGAGGAGCAGGGTGAGTCACTCTAGTGGACCTGACCTCCAAACATGTTTTACCTCATAAAGGTTTTCTACTAACTTGGTTTTGCTGCTTCTCTGTTTCTTTAGGTCTGATCCTCCCAAATGGTGACATCAACTGGAACTGCCCGTGTCTGGGCGGCATGGCCAGCGGACCGTGCGGTTCTCAGTTCAAGGATGCCTTTTCCTGCTTCCACTACAGTAAGGAAGAGGTGAAGGGCTCCGAGTGCATCGACCAGTTCCGCGGCATGCAGGAGTGCATGCAGAGGTACCCTGAGCTCTATCCTCAGGAGGAGGATAAAGAAAGCTCCTCCCAAGTAGAGTCCGGCTCTGGATCTGTCTCCACCGCCCCGCCTGAGGGCTCTGCCTCACCTCCTGAAACTGACTCTACCCCTGCCACTTCAACATCCGAGTCTGCTGCCTCATCTGACAGCACGGCGCCGACAGACAACCAGACTGCCAGCTAAGGTCCATCAGTTGTCATTCAGGCTTCTCTGTGTGCAAGCACTGCCCAGCATAACTGACTCTCCATGAGGAGCTGTGTTCGGTCTCTCCTCCTGTCTAAGCCTGCAGAGAGGAGCTCACTGACACAGCTCTGACACTCACGGGCGATATTTACATCAGAGAAGGACTTTGTGAATGCTGAGAAACGTAGCGTATGTACAGACGTATAGGCTGCTTTGTTTGCTGAGCACTCAGAAAATCATTGAATAATATGATTTGATGACAGCAGGCCGAGCCACTCGCTGCAGGGACATTGGCTGAAAGACTCACTGTATATGCAATAGAAATTTAATTTGCGTGTTCTCAATCAGAAGAGCTTCATTATGTGTGTTGTCTCTGTTAATGTCGGCTGGTCAGGAATACCACTTAGCACTGATTTATTACTAATCAATGTGACAGAAATCTAAGCAGTAATCAGTAGATTTATTGATTTGAGCAATTTAACAGTTTCATCCCTTTTGCTTTCATCACTTGAGAGACCAAACAAAGGTAATTGGTAAGAAACCAAGGTTACTGTGGGGCTGGGTATCAGTACGAGATACTTGTAAGCTAGTGACCAAAATAACACAGTACCAAGTACTATTGAAACTTCTCCAGTCAAATGATACCTGCACTCGATATTTTTTTAACCCAGATCAGGGAAAAATGACTATTTGTGTAGTGTTGCTCACAGCCAATCACTGCAAGAGTTCTTCAATTTAATGCAATGTGTGATTGGCCCACTACCACAGCAGCTACAACCTATACAGTCTGTGGTGTGGTGAAGTCGAGTGCGGTGTATTTGACAGTCGAATGAGGTGCTCTAGTGGTATCGGTATAACTTTAAAGGTACTGGTATGGGTACAGTAATTTTCTAAATGATACCCAGTCCTAATGGTTACAGCTTCTGTTCAGTAAACATTACATCAAGAGATGTTTTTAGGTGTTTGTCGACATCTTGTAGAAACATCATGGTCTCCATCTCTATCTACATCCGGTGCTGTATGAACAGTGGTCATCATGTTTAATTGACACTGTATCTGGCCTAGACCAAAGTGGTGTGTCACCTTTAACTGTCACTGCATAAATGTTTCATTGTCTTTACACTGTCTAGAGAGTCTCCACTTGGATACTGTGATCACCATTCAATGACATTCAGGCCTTGAAAGACTTGATGGGTTTGTCTCAAACGTGTCCAGATTAAAATAATCATTGAACAGTTTAAATTACATCTTTCTTTTTGTTCCTTTTAAAGTCAAACACAGCACCACTCGGTGATTTTCTTTTTTGCACATTCAAAGTCGTGGGCGTGGACGTGAGCTTTTTCTCACTGAGATTGCTGAGAAGATTTACAGGCTGAGAAGATAAACGTGCAACCGTGTGTATCATGTCAGAACCACACTGGTATATTTTACATTCTTCACTTATCTCATTACTTTGCCTTTGTGTTGGTAACATTATAGTTTCATAGCATTTCATTGAATCTGAGTTATACAGGTTGAGCTTTCAAGATGTGTTATATTTACTAGCCATAAGAAAAGTTATATTATTTTTTTAATTTTTATTATTTTAAAAAACCCTTTCAGACATGTTTTATGACATGAAAAATGCTCTGCTAGGTGTAATAAGTTGTCTTTTTGTGTCCACAAACAGTTCAGTTACCTCAAAAATTAAATATGTTCAAAATTATATCTACTTCTCTTCCCTCGTGGAAAAATCCAAAATCTACAAATATGCAAATTTTTGTGCCTCAAAGTTTTAACTGCTGTACACAAGATGTCTCTCACTTCACTAAAAAAAGGTCCGTTCTCAGTGTTTGGACCCTGGAAGTTTAAATTTCCATATAACTCAGCATAGTGAAACTCAAACATCCCGGTGAAGTAACAATAAGCAAAATGGGACTTTAAGAAACCCAGTCGGACATTCAGAGAGCTAAAACTCAAAAGTTTTGCCCATAGCATAATTTTATATAGCTATGGCTACCGTAATCTTTTGTACAACAGAAAGAGGAGATAAAACATTGAATCAGCGATTTCTTCACTCAGATCGTAACACATCCAGTTATTTATTTTAGTCTTTATTTTGTGTCGAGCGCTCACACATTGTGAGTACCTTCCTTCAATATTGTGACCCAGACTGATCATGAGTTTGACTCGTGGATCATTTCTTCCTGGTGACAGGGCATGTTGTCCGGTGATTTCTCAGTCCCCTTTCTGAATTGTCCACTGACTCAAACTGCCTTGTGAAATCCTCTAAAGTCTGCCTCGCCTTTTCTTGGATCATATGGTTCATGGACATCCATTCCTCAGGCCCTCTGATACAAGAAGACCAAGTCGGGGTGTCCATGGGACCACCACACTCTGCATGGTAACCAGCAGACGGCCTGTCCTGGCCTCTTCTGGGCCTGCCAGCAGGTACTCCATACCTGGTGAGAAGGGTAAGACATTATTTCATTCAATCTGAAAACAAATCATCTCTTTGGTCCTCTTGAATACTCATCTTTTCCTGATAAAAGTCTCTTAAACAAAACCATGAACTGAACATTCCTGTGTTTAATCTTACCTGGGTTAAGGATAGGACAGGTGCAGCCACGGCTGGTCCAGGACAGAGGATAGATGCTGATGGTCCCCAAGGAGAGCGCCACTTGGCCTGATTGAAGAACCTTGCGAACTTTGACCTGCACTTCTGCATGACTGCCTTTGTCATGAGCAGACAGCACACTGGCTTTGATCACTGTCATGGACCGCAGAGAAAAACAGAAGACTGAAGAGACATTTTGAAGCAAATATAGTAGATTTTAATCAATCATACAATTAGCATATAATGGTTATATATATTTTTTCTTACCATAATCATGTTTGGTCTTACAGAGGTCAGATGCACTTCTCAGCTTTCTCTCCTTACAGCTACACTTTCCTGTGTGCAGACATTAAGTTATGCTCTGATCCACTTTTATCTCCATAATTACACAATATGAAACACTATCATTCCACAATTTTTAAGCCTTACAATGCAGATGAACATCACAGTTAAAGGGTAACTTGAGTATTTTTCAATCTGGACCATATTTTCCCATGTTTTGTGTTTAAGTGACAAATGGGAACAACAATTTTTGAAGTTGGTCAAGTATTGTGTAAAGGGTGCAGCTGGCAGTGGCAAAACAGGCTGCATTTAAATAAATGGTAATTTTATCATCGTAAAACACACATCATTCAAAGCTTGCGGGAACAAAGTAAAACCCACAAAAGCCATCTCTGTTCTTCTTTCCACTGTGACAACAATCACCAACTCTGGTTTGGTTAAAATAAACCCTTAATTCACTCAGTTAGATGTGAAAATATGCTGGATTTATACACGCTAAAATTACTGTTTATTTAAATGGAATCTGGTCTGTTTGGCGATAGCAATTACAGGGCGGTTTCTGGTTAAACAAAAAGGATCTTACTTTTAAACAAAAGGTCTGTCTTTGTAAGGATGCTTTTCATAATCTTGTCAGACACCAGAATAACAATTTGAGCCTGTCAGTGGCAAAAACAAATACTTTTAGTGATGGTACATGAATTGTTGTCCCCATTTGTCACTAAGACACAAAAACATGGGAAACAGGGCCAGGCTGAAAAATACTGAAGTTACTCTTTAATTAGAAACACATCAGTAAGTTGTTACAACACTCACCTGTGTAATGCAGAGCAGAGACTGCGAGCTCCTTCGACCACTGTACATCTTCTTCTATTGTGAACATGTGATCCAGATCAGGGATTTTTCCACCAATGGGCACATTGAACACTTGATTATGTGAGTAGCTGCAAAAGTGGAATTGAGAGATCACTGTTAACAATCAATTTTAGCTTCTGTGTGAATGTGTAAAGAATGTGGTCATGAGTGAAGCATATGGCTAACCTGCTTAGACACTGCCCAGTGGTTGGATCACAGCTGTGAGGACAGACACAGGGTTTACAGCCCTCCTCTCCAAAACCCCAATAGCCAGGCAGGCAGTGACTGCAGCTTGTGCCGCCCACACCAGGCTTGCAGTGGCACTGCCCGCTTCTAGGGTGGCACCAGTGTCCCTCCTCTCCAGCACGAGGAGGCAAAGAGCCCTGTGGATCACACCAGCAGCCTGAGAAGCAGAGACACAAATACAGTTGTGTACACTGCTGAAACATTTGGTGTCAAATTATGAATTTACAAACATGTTCCAGCAGATGGAGCTGTATTATGGTTCTGTTTCATTTTTCCCACAACCCTCCGTGACTTCAAATTATTCCACTAAGATCAAATCAGTCATTAAACCTCCTTTTACTTTGCTTTTCTGATGGGTTGAAAACACATGAGCCAATCTCACGCCAGCTCTGAGTCCCTTACGTGTGCAGGCATGGGGGGAGTTGAGTGGCAGGGATGGGTGGCGGTGGTAGCCGTGGCGACAGCGCTGGCACCTGCGCCCGACAGTGTTGTGTCTGCAGTCATCACAAACGCCCCCACTAGTACCGCTGGAAGAAAGCCATGCCCGCTGAGAGAAGTGACAGCTATCTGCGTGACCGTGGCACTGGCACTCTGAAGTCACAGCGATCAGAGAGATGAGAGAGAGACAATGTGAGGACATCAGGATGGAGAGGAGAGAGAAAGCAAACAGGGATCATGGGTAATGGGCAAAGTCTGTGTTAGATTTTTGTTGTCAAAATGATTTGCAACCTGTGCTGACATACAGAACAAAATTTAAAGAGTATAGACCTGTAAGGAGAACCAGGGTCCAAGCACCCAGACAACTTAGAGCCAAAGGTGCACTGACTACATGTGACCAGCAGTATGAGGACATCTCTGAATAGGTCTTAAAAAGCTTAATACGTTTTTGTTTGTATGCTTTGGGTCTTGATTATGTATTTAAAACTTGGTTATATAGAGCCTTAAAAAGTATTTTATATACTGCAAATCTCCCCTTCATCTCTGGCTTTGTCTCTGTCAGTAAGATGAGCGTCGTGCAGTCCTGCTGGTGGTCACTTACTCTGGCACGGGTTGGACTCCCCGCTGCTGCTGTTGGCAGGCCTCCAGGGACGATCATTGTAGAGCAGAGCACACTTCTCACAGTGATCCCCCGCTGTGTGGTGAGTACACAGGCACCTACCGGACACCTGGAAAACACAAATGGAGCTGCTCAGTTACCTCACCTACACGAGCAGACGTTAGACACCTGCTGTCTGGAGTCAGCTATAAAATACATCCAGGCAGGTGGTGTAAAGAGTAAATCGAGCTATTTAAAGCTCTTTAACTGGCGATTTTTCCATCAGCAAGTACATTTAACATCTGGACCTAACATCCTGACATGTGTGTTATACAAGACTGTAATAGAACACAGGCCAACATACAGGAAAAGCCACTCACCATGTTGCTGTCCTGTCTAGTGTCTTGGCTGTTGTGTGGTACACAATACTCAGCATGTCCATGGCACAGGCACGTCCCTCTGGCTAGTAAAGTATAAATAGCATAAGGTGCTGAGTCTGGGCTTTCTGCGGTGGATAAAGAAGTCAGAGCTGAGGCTGTGTGGCTTGTCCATTCTGCAGGGGGATTTGGAGGTGCCAGACAGCTCTGAGGTTTTAGCAGTCTGATGCGGAGGTTAGTGAGGGTGAGACGGGCGAGGGCCTCTGGACTGTAAGCATCCAGTGCTTTAGCGCTGTTGGGGTCTAGTGTCCGTAATATGACCTGGGAGGAGGAACAGAGAGCTAGTCAGCACCGAATCAAAATTATGGATCCTCTAGAAGATAATACATTATATGTAGGGCTGCAACGATCCATCAATTAATCGATTAGTTGTCAACTATTTAGGTAGTTAAGATTGCAGCTCGTTAAATGGAAATATTCCCTGGTTTCTTCACTCCTCTGTGACAGTAAACTGAATATCTTTGGGTTGTGGACAAAACAAGACATTTAAAGACATCTTGGGCTTTGTAAAACACCATTTCTGACATTTTATAGGCCAAAGTTATTTATTGAGAAAATAACTGACAGATTAATTTACATTTAAATAATTGTTAGTCGTAGTACATCTTTGTGCATATTTCAGGTGGGGCCCCTCTGTCCTTTATAAAGTTCAGGCTTAAATCTAAATGTGACCTTGAACAACCTGCCTGAGGAGATAAAGCATCACAGAATCTGTGACTTCTTTAAAATCACTTCTGAAAACCCAGTTTTCTAGACTTGCTTTTATGTGATGTCATCTTTTTTTATAGTTTTTATTATTTCTATTTGTATGTGTTCTATTGACATGATGTGTGTGAAGATTCTCAGTCATCCAGGTCATGATAATCATAAGTGCTGTATCGTAGGCAGCTGGACTTGCTTGAGTTTCTTGGAGACATTTCGCCTCTCATCCAAGAAGCTTCTTCAGTTCTGGATTGACATTTTTGCTTGTTTTGTCTTCATGTTTTAACCCTATCTTAACTTTAACTCAGTGTAGTCTTGCTTTTGTTTGGCCTTACTGTTTAGCTTTCTGTTGTTAAAGTGCCTTCTAAGTGTGTCTTATATTTTGCCTGTCAAAGCACTCTGTTTTTAAAGGTGCCGTATAAATAAAGTTATTATTATGTTCTCTTACCTCCCCCCCTCTGCAGGGTGTAGCACTGGTATACCGAGATGTACACAGCGAGCCTGGCTGAGTAAAATCATCAGGCAAACCAAACTCCACGCTGCAATTGTGTGCAAAGAGCTTAAGAGCTTCCCACGTCTTTCCAAAGTCAGCTGAGCGCTCGATGACCATGGCAGCAGGCCGCGGTGACCTGAACACCAAAACAACGTGGGACAGACAGAACTGTGTTTCCAGGTCCAACCGGATCTCATCCTGCTGCTCCTGTGTGGTGGACCCTGCACCTGATGCCCACCAGGTATCTGGATGTAGGAAAGGGTCATCGGTCATGTGAGCAGATGGGTGGGTGTCCTTGGGGCAGGGGTGAGGAGTCAAAGGAGGATGGGGGCAAGGGCTGTGGTGGGAGGAGCTGTTCTCACAGCAGCTTGAGTGGGTGAGGAGGGTCCTGCCACTCGCCAGGTTTCCAATGGGTGGACTGCAGGCATGGTCCACACATCTGGAAACTGACACAAAGGGTGATGGAGAGTCTGTTAGAGTCTTATCATATAGCAGAGTATATTATATAACACAGGTCAGTGCTTTTGCAGTATATCTGGTGACAGAGAGGCATTCAAAAAAGAACAAGCACTTTCCAGCTCTGACATCATGGACCAAGTTCTCTTCATTGTGTTTGCCATGAATATTTAATTTCCCTGACCACTGTGCCACTGCTGCTTGCTCTGATGTGACACAGAATCCTGCTCTTTCCCCTTTGGACAGCTTTATTACTCTCAGGTTACAGATGGCAAGACACAACCAGCTATACTATCAAATTTATTCATTTACATGTATGGATGGCCTTCACTTTATTTTAGAACAGGCAAAAAAATAAGCAAATAAAATGTCCCCTGCAATTTAAGAACCGTGGTCACCAGGTCATCAATTTCTTGGACATTTAACGCAGCTGTGTCACATAACAGTCTGCCTAATCGTTCAGCCAGAATGACTCAAGTGATTCAGAGAAAGAGCATCAACAACAACAGATGGTGGCGCACCGTCCTCACCTGCTCCGCTCCTCGTTAGAACCAACAGCAGCCAGCAGAGCGCCACCAGCATTTGATGTTGACCTTTCCAAACCATGCTAAACCCTCTCATCCTTGCTTCTGCTGTGCTCACAACATACACGGTGCGATAAACGCCTTCCAGTAGAGATTGGTCCCAACATTATGTTTAGCGAACAAGCGCATTTCCCTGCCAATTACGCAATGCGCAAAGATGAATCCAAGAGTATTGTTTTCTGATGTTGGAAGAAATCCTTGATGAAGTTCAAAGCATCCTCAGGAACAGCTCCCACTGACGGAAGATTGTGCGTCCCCTTTGCAGCAAAAGATGGATCATTGGTTAGTCCATAAGGTAATGTTACTAATTTCCATTTGACAGATGTTTCCATTATCCATTGTGCGCAATAAAAAGTGATGAAATGAAATGAAAATGATTGGTTCTTTTATATGCTAATTAATTTATGTAATTGTTTTAATTAATTCACAGCCAATCTGAGAGCTCTGTGTCGCAGTCAGGTCCAGCGCTCTACGCGTTTACGCACAGAAGAGGAGTGTGCGCTCTATTTATCCAAGGTCCTCCCCGCCCACACACATGCATCTCTCTCTCTCTCTCTCTCTCTCTCTCTCTCTCTCTCTCTCTCTCTCTCTCTCTCTCTCTCACACACACACACACACACCGTGAAGACTGTAACAACACTAAACCAAGACTACCCTGGACTGAGAAGGTACATTTTTCCCTCCTCTCTTTGGCCGACTTTCATCCATTGGGATTCCGCGCAGGGGAGGACAGACCTGCGACTTGCACGGGCTCGTCAACTCAGTTAATGTGAACCAGCCGCACAGCGCATACCAGCTAAACCAGGTCCCTCCACTATAACCAGGGCCTCGTAATTGGGCGAGGAAATTAGTTTATCTGCTTCTGCCCTCCTGTTTTTCAGCTGCAGTAATTCCAAGTTACAGGTCTCTTTGAAGTCCAGCAGGAAACCTGAGAAGGGAGACAAAAATAGTCCACGGTGCAGTTATTTGCAGCTTGATGGCGCATTGTGGCACCGAAAGAATCTGACAGCTTGGAGTTTCATGCAAATGACTTGGACAAGAAAAGGGCCTTTCTCCCATCTGTCTGCCTGACTGGGTAGATTACTCTGCCATTCTTCATTAAAGCTCCGGATCATAAACACATGGTCTGATACATGACAGTCATTCTTTTTTGAATTCTTTTTAAACCACACACATCAGGAAATCTCACAGTCCTTTGCTGAGCCTGATGTATTTTCCTTCCCTGGCATTCTGAAGAATAAACACCCTGTCTCTTCAGTTTTATGGCTCCGCTTCAAGTACTAGGGGGCTCAGAAAATTGGAATGGATGCACAGAATTGGATTGCTTTCCATAAATGTCTTTAATGCCATACAAATTGTTTACAGACTGCTGCTTTCCACCAGAATGGAGAACAAAAACAGAATTACTAAGGAGTGGCATAAGGGCCAGTGTTTGTGCTGACAGAAAATATAGTATGATGGTTACGAGCAGCCAGTAGTGGCCACTCACATCATTTTGTCCCAGCCATCAATCCTTATTACTGACATTTTTCCACCTGTGTTGATTTTAAATGTATCTTCCTATTTATTCCTCTTTTCCCACAGTTTCTCACCTCATATATCACTCCATCTCTATTTGCTGTACATTTGTCTTTGTTCACCCCTCGCTGGTCTTTCCTTTCATCTCTCTGTCCCCCTGCCCTTCACTCTTGAACCAGCTATACTGTCTGGCAGGCCTCCACACAATAAAACCCAGGGGCTCTCCATCTTCTGGCATCTCACAGTTTCTCCTTTCGTCTCACTCCAGTGGTGCAGTATATATATGCTAAGAAT
The DNA here is from genome assembly GCF_041903045.1 of Epinephelus lanceolatus. Classification (NCBI taxonomy): domain Eukaryota; kingdom Metazoa; phylum Chordata; class Actinopteri; order Perciformes; family Serranidae; genus Epinephelus; species Epinephelus lanceolatus. The sequence continues at coordinate 22,650,497 of NC_135734.1, forward strand.
AGCTTTACAGGAGATTAGGGTAATGCCATTTATGAGGAATTAGCTGTTATCTGGTTGTTTGAGTGGCACAGACATAGTTTATGGCTGCTTTGTTCTGATTTAGAGTCAGCTCCGGCTCACACACGGAAATGAGATTCACATCTTTTCATGGGCTGCAGGACGAGACGACCTGTGTGCATTTGTGTGTTTAAGGAGAGGGGATAATGGATAAAACATAGAGTCAGATCATCAGTGTGGTCCAGCTGTGGTTTTGCTTTCACTGACAGAATCAGGTTGCTTCTGGAAGAAGCTCATACTGTATGCGTCTGATATCTGATTTCTGCCAAAGCACCAAAACTCACGTCACTGAGGTTTGAGGTCAAGGTTTGCAGCAGAGCCATAAAACATTTTAAGAGCAGCTGGTTCAAGTGCAAGTAAACTATGTTTGGTTGCTCATTTCGCCTTCAAAATGCAAAACACACTCAACTCTTAATTGACTGAATTGTAATTAAAGGTAATTTCTGCAATAAAGGAATGCAGAGCCGCCCACACCCTATAAAGTGCTAGTTTAGAACGTGAGCATATAGAGGAGGATAAACAACAGAATCCACACTGCACATAACAACATGTGTTACATTCTCAGTGTGGAGAGAAACATGTCAGCAAATACATTCTCTCAATGTTCAGGATGTTTATTCATCATGGCCCCCTGGCTGTGAGAGGTCAAATACCAGCCAGGAAAGGTCACAGGGATCTCCTACCTGCCCTGTGACTGCCTCTCTAATTGCTCCTCTTTCTCTCATTTACAGTGCTTAACGGGGGCCGGGGGTTAGAGAGCCGGGGTCAGATGAACAAGGACTCCCCCTTTCCCGGCCTTATAATCCTCAGTGTTTGTCCAGGCTGCTCGTACATGCGTGTTGAGCACATGGTGTCACTCCACACCTCTCCATCTCCTACTCCATCCATGTATTCTCTTGGTCTTTGTGTTCTACATGTCAGCTCATATATTCCTTAAGGGATGAAGAGGATTAGCTGTTTCCTTACATGAATTTACTGTGCTTAGGCCTCACAAGGCAGTTCATGATTTCATGGGCGGATTATGAGACAATGGGCCCCTGGGTACAGATAAGCAAAAGGCCCCATTACCTCTCCTACATAAGAACAAGACACAAAGATTTAGTGCTTCTTTTATTGGGGTTTTATATCTCTTTGTAGTCATTTTATGTCTCTCTGAGGTCATTTTTGGTCATTTTGTGTCTCTTAGTAGTTGTTTTGCCCTTTTTTGTAGTTATTTGATATGTCTTTGCAGTTCCTTTGCATCTCTGTGGTCTTTTTGTGTCTCTCTTACCCTTTTCTCACCAAAATTAGAGCATGTACGTAGATTTTTTTAAGCATGGGAAAACCCTTTAAAAGTAGAAGACTCCTTTCCTATTACCAGTAGGCTCTGCAATAACACTGCCTTTCTGTTGTTGTTGTTGTTGTTGTTGTTGTTGTTGTCTAGTGTGTCACATTTCATGTCACAGACGGATAGGAGAACAGGTTAGTAAACTGTAAAAATGTTACAGTGATTACCACATTTTTGATATCTCTTTCTTACTTAGTCTCTCCCTTAAACTTGGTGCCATGGAGACGGATGATATTTTGTTGTGGCCCGTCATTGCATCACGCTGGCAAAGGGGCTTAAATTAGTGCGTCCACACGGGTGTCAAATTTCCATTTCTTCTGATCAAAGTTGATCGGAGCTGGGGCCGAGACTCCCCGTGACTTCTGCAGAGTCATTTGTCCTGGGAGTGAATGTTGATTGTTACCTCTCTCATCAAATACAAAAGCCAGATGTTCATGGGTGTTAGTAAGTTTTTTGTCCACTGGGAAAGGGACTTTTGTGGTCATTTCGAGTCTCTTCCTGGTCAGCACATATCAATATGAGTGACAAATGACACCCCCTGACGCTTTTGGCCCCTGGGCCTGTGCCTGTTAGGCTCTTTCATGCTTGACTGATTTCCCCAAATAGTACATCTATTCGGTAAGTGCGTGTGGCTTTGGAATCATCAAGTTTATTACAGTCTAATCTAAATGTCTCCATTTGTTATGGCATTGTTGTTATGGAGACAATAATGACACACAGTAGGATCTCATGTGACGCTATCCACTGGCCACAACAGCAACTAGTGGATAGCGTCACATGAGTTGTGGCCAGTGGATAGTGTCACATAAGATCCACTGGCCACAACAGCAACCAGTGAGTGCCATGGTTAAGAGGGTGTGCCTGAGTCAAGCACTGAGGTCAGAGTTAATTATTCTGTTGAATGTTTGGAGATTGACTCATTGCTTTTACTGTATAAAGTACACAGTAATGCTGTCGGATATATACTATAGATCCAAGAAATTCCATATTGCACCCTTTAAAATCACTTACTTCACCCTAAAGCCCATCACTTCACAGTTTGAAGTCAAAAGGTCAAGGTGATAGGTCAAAGGTCTACGGTTCAAGTCCAATAAAACCAAGAGGACTGCATTTCTTTAAGATACTTTGAGTTGAACCGTTGCTTGAATTTATTATCAGTGAGAGCGTGCTAATCAGCGTGGACAGCTTATAAAAGACAGTTTCCTCACTGCAAATGTTTACTACGATCCTCATGTCATGGAGGGGTTTTTAATAAGCACAAAGAGACAGTTTAAAGTCTGTTAACATGTGAATGTGCATATCTACTGTGTGTGCGAGTGTGCTAGCATGCTAGGTTTAGATTGCATGCTGCCTCTTTGATGTGAAAGGATGAATGACACAGATTAAGCTGTCAGACCAGAAACTGATAGAGGCCAGATGAGGCAGGATGACGAATCAAGGCCTCAGTGAAGCACTTGGGCAACTTGCCAAACCAATAATGCGTGCATATGTGAGCTTGTGTGCGGATTTGTGGGTTATGTGTTAGTGGAAACTATGCGGAACTGTTTCCATTTATTCTTTATTAATTCTTAACAAGGAGGAATGTAAGGAATATTAAAGAGTGGCTCACTTGAGGAGGTTTCAACTGAGCAGCGATGACTTATTTATAGCCGAAGCTTCTGTTTAATATTGGACAGCAAATTAACCTCCCACCCACGAGCACACTTACAAACACACACTCCTACTGCCGGGCCCCCTCAGTCTCACGTCCCTGTCTGACTCCTTTATATCTGTTTATGATGTCATACACTAACGAGCTCATGATTTACTTTTGTGCCTCACCAACTCGCTCGCATAAACACATTGTGCCTCTGACACACAAACACTAGCACATGTACACAGACATAATTTCTTGATAACTCTTTCTCAGCTTTCCGTCGCCCACCCACATAAACAAACTGGAATGCCAGCACACACTTTTTTACCCACAAAAACACACACACACACACACACGCACATATGTTACAGCTTGGATGATGCTCTCTTTGAAACAAACCTGTTCCCATATGGCAAATCTGACTTATTTGGAGTGATTACAGTCGCATAATTTAAGCATCATCTTATCGGCCTGTCACATTTCACAGAATTGTTCGTTTTGGGTCAATGCCATTATTTTATTTTAAAGCCTTAATCTGCTGATACTGATGATTTGCCAATATTGTGCATTGTACAAATCTGGTCTCCAGTTTTGCCCCCAGAAATGTCTCATCGGGGTGACCAGATGGGGCCACTGAAAATCTCGGGGTGGCACACCAGCATCAAAAGTCATAACTGAATTTCAGGAATTTGCTAATGCTGAAGTATGTTGAAGGCTAGATGAAATCTATGTCAATATGAGAGTTAAGCAATCACATACTGATATACTTTGGTCTCTTATTTTACAGTTAACATTACTAATTATCTCATGTGCATAGACTAATACCAATGCAGTTGGCACTCTGGGTTCCACAACAATCCGGTTTTAATGTGTTATGTATCTGTCTATATGTATATGTTTTAGGCAATGTATTGTTCTTTAAATAGGCTGGTTTTCCTTTTTTTTGCAAAGATAGCTATACCACTTTGTTTTAAAAGAGCTCATTGATTGTAAGGATCAAAACACTCTCTGGGAACAAGCCTTCACAAGTTTAGGGGAAACTTGAGGGTACCCATGGAACCCATTTTCTCTCTTAGCCTCATTTCCACTGAGCAGTACGGTACAGTTCAGTTTGGTACACTTTTTTTCTGTTTCCACTGAGAAAAGTTGTGGATGGTACCAGTGGTGTAGCAGAGGGTATGCTCAGGTATACGGGGTATACCCTCTTCTTTTTCTAACCAGTTACAGTATACCCACCTATCAGCTAAAAAGCCATTGTAATATAGGAGAGTATGCCTACTTCCTCATCGGTAACCTACCTATCTACCTAGCAGTACACCAACCTCATCAACTACCACTACACCACTGGATGGTACCCATGGAACCGTTAAGTACCCTGTCCCACTTTATGGTCTCCCCTCTGTTGGGGTACGTAGCACACAGATCTGGTACTAAAAGGTGGAGCTGTGAACACTGCAGTCCGTTGATGGGTCGATAGCAGATGGTCACTCTGCTCAGGGCTGAGCTGTGGCTGGTTTTGAGTCTTATTTAACCTCTGTTTATACCGTGGAGAGCTTTATTGACTGTAACTATGGAATACCATGATGTTTTGCTGCCTCTTGCAGCAGCTGTAGACAGAGAAAAAAAAACCTTAATTCACTGGGCCGACTGACGGCGACTTTTGAGGTGGAACGTTTACATGTAATGTTAATCAATGCATAAGTTGACGACGTGAATCCATCAGCACACCTGCAATTTCACTGTGACGTCTTTGACCATTTTTCGAATCAACCAAAACCCGGCTAAAGCGAGTGTATTTTAGTTTGTGCGAATCAGGGGATTTTAATTCGAATTTTGGCGTTTCCATCATAATTTTCCGATGCGATACTTCTAGATGCGCATCTGGCTGATGGAAACATGGCTACTGACAACAACCCTGCCCACATTTAAGAGTACTTTTGGCGGTGGAAATGCTTGAGTCTAGGTACCATGTCTGAAGGGTACTTTTGGTTCCAAAGGTACCATATAGAGAATGTTTGGTGGAAACGGGGCTCTTGAGGTGAGAGTTCAAGGGACTCTTATGAAAATGGCCATGCCAGTTGTTGTAGCGATTGTATCAGGTGGGCTCCTGGCGGTTTCTGGCCCTCCTTTGGGGACGCCACTGCTTGTCTAGAAAAACATCAATGGATTCAAAGGTACTGTAGTTTGGCACAAGAGTAAACTAGCTAAACAAGGCTAACTACCATCGAGTGTACTGGGGGTCAGAGGTCAGCACAATGGGGTAGGATAAATACTTCACTCACTGGAGTTCAAGGTCAGTTAGATGCAGGAAGCCACAGACATATTGTTTATGCTCATGTACACACACACAAACAGCTTTAGTTATTTAACTTTGCACCCCTGAGATTGTCCCACTGTGTTGAATATTTACCCGTATTTACCCATGTTGTCTGACTTTGGTTCCCCTCCTAAAAGTCACACTAACAAATGTAGCAAATGAGAGGAGAAATCAAATGCAGCTGTTTAAGGTCCCAGGCCACAGGTTGGGGGTTCCAGCCTGTCTCTCATGTCTGGCCACTTTGCTTCTTTGAGGCCTTTCTCAGCTCATTAAACAAGTCTTTATTGGCGTGTTAAGAGTCCACCTGTGAGTCATCCAAGCTGAGATGGTAACTTCAATGTATAGCCAAGCACAAGGGTCACCGTATATGACTGGTCAAAAACCAAATCTGCATGGAGGCAGCCTCATATGTTGCTGGTATCTGCTTTGCTCTTGTAAAAATGCAATTCCACAAAACACTGACATGTTAACGTGACACTTTGCTGCCCTCATGATGGCTCTATTTCATCTATGAACTGACACTGGTGACATTCATTGACCACAGTGGTGCTGTCACTTATATGAGATGCCCTATAAAAGGGAGAAAGTGCTTTGAAAATGGAGTTCCATGGGTATTTGGTTGTAAGTGGCAGGTATAATTGATTCGTATAACCATAGCATTGACACTAGCATCACAGTGTGAGCATGTAAGTAATGAGGAAGGCTTTATAGCTGTGCGGCAAATAACTGTGGCTACATATGTTTTTCCACACTTTTTTGATGCAGCTTAAGAAAATGTCAGTCTATTCTCAAGAAAGCTTCACAAGACTTAACTGGAAACCACAGCATGCTTTTGTATGTTTCCATTCGTGTGTGCAAATGCAAAAATAAAATCACACTGCAACTCAAGGGTGTGCCCGCATTTGTGGTCGGATTGTGGGTTTCTGCTGGAGGTATGTGGGAATATGTGCAACTGCTAAGCCCTCCTGGCTTGCCCAACAATGTGACAGTAAGAGAGGGGGGATAGCCAGTGTTTGATCCCATCAGCCAACATCTGGCTCTCAGGAGGAGCTAAAGTTAGCGGCACATGCTGATGTCATTAGCGTAAAATGGGAGTTATATTCACAGAGCCATGACCCTCACAACATCCCGATACTGTGAAAGTAGGAGAGAGGGGAGGAGGAGAAGTGGATGAATAGTGTGAGGATTTTAGGATGAAGAGGGGAGAGAATGGATTATACATCTGGGTGATTATGTAAGTGACTAATATTGATGTTCTTCAGCAGTTGAGCCAGATCTTTCATGTTGGCTTATATCTGCTGCTGTACTGTTAGAACAGGAAGTGAGAAAAAGACGAGTACAGGGTGGATCAAAGTTGTAACAAAGCTTGTTAGGATTTAATCAGTTCCACTCACCCAGAGCTGCTGGCCACATCTGTCCAATCAAGTCCCATCGCCATGGTGGGTTCCTGGCTCCAGAGATGGCCACAGTACTGCCAACCAAACATTGGTAGGCGACTATGTTTTGAGGACCACCACCTCATCAGAGACTTGTGGTTCTCGTGAGGTTTTCTTTGGAACCCTCTCTGGCCTGGATCTCCTCACTGACTTAATCGACCATTAGACATGTGCTAATGATTAATAAATGGCTGTGGTCAGGAGGCTTTGAGTGTTGAGGCCACTCTGATATGATAATGCCATTTCTAGATGTGGGTTATTCGGACCCTTGGGGAAGTCTTTCATTTGGTTTAGGCTTCCTCGTTGGGTGAGGTCATTGCTTTGAGGCTCCACTGAGAAGAAGCCAATGAAGCGGAAGGCCTCTCACTGAACATTTTCAACAGGCCTATCTGAGTAATGACCGCTGCACAGCAGAATCCATAGGATCCATATCAAGTCACTCTATTTGACCTTTGTTCTTTGTCTCCACTGTAAGGCATTTTGTTCGTGGCCCTCTCACAGAGCTGATTACAGCGATGTAGGTCACCTCTGACCCCCCTTGTCCTCATGATCTCAGCCACACTATACCTCTTCTGCGACTCTCCAGTCCCCTCTCGACCTTAATTTATCCCTATCTGCGTGGCGGCATGTCCTTTGGAAGTGACACGTGAGGGTTCAGACACATGAAACTATTCGTTTGTGCTTGGCTTACCAATCTCAAGCTGCTCTGATGGGTTTCAACTGAAGAGGCCAGGAGCAGGAGCAGGGGCCGCAGTGCATGATGCCTGTGATCTGCCATGGGAAACAGATGAGGTTATGATGCCCTTGTGACCCAGGGGTGTGGGGATCGTACGGGTCAATAGGGTTTCCCCCCCTTGAGGACACACTCAAGCTGTCTTGAGTGTGGAAGGAAATGACTGGAAACCTGCGCATGGGAAAGTGTGCATTCCAATCGAATTCCATTAGCCTATCATTACTGCCATTACCATCACTATCTTCACCACGAACAGCAGGGGATGTGAGTGCTCTGGTGCTCACCTGTGGAGTACAGCGTCATGTGAAATTTCTGTGGTGGTTATGTAAATTTACTCCCAGTTAAGCTATGACTTGGTTTTATGTCTTCTACCGCAGCTTCTAACTTATTCCATTATTTTATCCCACAGTTATTCAGCTGTTAAATTAGATTACAACTCGGGATTCGGGACTGGGAGTGGTTTGAATAGAAATGGTCTTACTCATGGGTGGGTTATGAGACAGTGGGCCCCTAGGCACAGATATGCGAAAGGCCACATCACCTCTATATAGGAGCAACATACACAGACTTTATGATGGTTTAGCCTCTTTTTGTTGGTGTTTTTTTGTTTCTTTGTAGTCATTATGCATCTTTGTGTGGTTTTGTGTCTCTTTGTGGTATTTTGTATGTGGTTATTTTGTGTCTCTTAGACAATTTTGTGCCTTTTTTGATTGTTTTGTTTCACTTTGTGGCTGTTTTGACCATTGCTGCAGTTCCTTTGCATCTCTTTGTGTTGTTTATGTGGTCCTTTTGAGTCTCTTCCTGGTAAGTATGTGTTCACACTGACACTTTGGGCCCCTGGGACTGTGCATGGTAGGTCCATTATGTAATCCATCCATGGTCTTACTCAGGCCCCCAATTTACCTGGCAATTTTATGATGACATTGACTGAAGACACCTACTGCCACACTTTGTCATTTCCAAGGGTGTAAATTACATATGGATTGTAGGCACTTGTCCTTACCAGTATTTTAGGAGGACAGAATTGTCCCCAACGATATTTGAGCAAATTAGTTCTGTGCACGAAAATACAGGACAAATGTGTCTGTCTGTATTGATTCAGTAAGGGACAGTGAATTTTATTTTTTAATACAGGACAATCCCATACTATGTCTGATCAGAAGTGTTTTCATTTAGTTTTTGGTATTTTACTGCTGATGAAGAGCAACGCACTGCCGCTTTGCCTCATCCAGAGAGTCTTGCGGTCGTGTGTCTGTCAGATGGTCTAAAGAGGAAACTGCCATATCAGCAGAGCAATCACACAATACACAGCAGAGTATCAGGCAGATTTTTTTTCTTGAAACATTATGACTTTATTCACATTAAATTATGAGTTTATTTTTGTTTATTCTCAACATCTCAGAGAACACAGATATGTGAGATGTGCAGAAAGTTTTGAATATGAGCAGAAATCTTACTGAAACCTATTACCAGCTATCAAGGTCCAGGGAGTTTTCTCCTTACATATGACACTTAAGGCTTAATTTCTCCTTAGCTGAGGGACTTACACAGTTAAACAAAATCCCTTAAAAGGTTTTCCGTAGTTAAGGTAAAACATAACTCATTTACTACATTGAAAGAGATTTTACAGTGGTAAAAGTTTCCATGGAGATTGTTTGTTTGCTTGGACTCACACTTGTGATGCCTGTTATCATCATTTCACAAAGTTGGCTTATAGTTAGATGGTGAAAAAGCCAGGGTCTTTCTTGCAACGGCCTCAGTATTCCTTAAGTATAAGACAAAGACAAGGATAAAACCATAAATACATCAGTGAAGATTTTACAGAAACCTCAAGGACAAGACATAAGGGTGTTTTGTGCAACGGATTTTTATTTTGAGGAAAGCTTAACTAGAACTTTAAGGAAAATCTTAACACAAGGTGTTTTGTGCAACCGGCCCCAGAGGTGTATTAATTGATTAAACTGAATTAATGTGTCATTGATGTAAATAAGTGCCACATGCACATTTAAAGAGGTTACTCCCACAAACAAGAGAATAAAGTGTTGACTCAGCAGGACTAACGTTAAATGAGAGAAGCTGATCTACAGGAGATTAACTATTTGAAAGCAATAGCCTACATAATGTCTGAGAGCCTTACTGCATTATATTGTATTCTATTTTTAATTGTCACCATTGTGCATGAATTTTGTGTTTTGCTTTATATAAATAAAGACATTTCTAACATAAGATGGTGCATAAAAATTCACTAGAATGCAGGAAATTAAATGTATGATGCTCACAATTTCCTGATAGTGGACCCCCACACCCCTGCTTAATGTTGGCCCACCAATGTTAAAATGAAACCTACGCCTATGACTTCTTTCATTCTGCATGACTTTCAATCATTGTTTTCTTCCCTGAAATATTCAGATACGCTGTATACAAAAGTAGAAATAGCCTATTATAATGTGAAATTACTGTTAAAATCTTGAGGTGGACTATGCAAGTGTAAGCAGCAAACTGGGACCTTTTTAGGTGTTAAAAGTGCTTATATGCTATGCAGCAGAATAGCCCCATAACAAATTACCAAAGGTCTTTTCAATTTTTTTGGTTCACTTATTTTTGTTTTCATTTCGTGAACAGAGTGGTGTTCATTAAATAGACATTTAACTGACTTCCTCCAGTCTGTCACAAACAAAGCCACAGCACACGTTGCTCTGGCTCTCTCTGCAGTTGGTGAGGCGTTACGTCTTCATCTCCATGACAACCGTTGCCGCGTCCAACCTGTACATACCGGTAGTTAACTTTCTCTGGGAAACTGAGATTTCAGAAGTTCAACGCGACAATATTTCAGCTATGCAGAGGAAACTTTACAGGAGAGCTACAACTCGAGGTTGAATTTAAAATAAGGTAACGTCTGCCAGTAGTATTTTTCTGTTGTTTACGTAATTATATTAGCAAACGTAACGTAACCGGGTTGTTAGTTTGATGGGAGGCATGAGAGAAGTGATGTGGCTGATGTTAACGGTGGGACCTGAACGCTGCTTTAAATGTTGTTTGTGCTAACATTAGCGAACTAGCTAACAGTAACGTAACGTAAGTTAACGTTAGCTGTTTAGCAGCAACGGTCGGTTACAACGTACACGGAGAAACAAAACTTTAGTTGGTGAATGGTGTTGATTCCCCAATCTTCTTTTCAAAATATAAAGTTTGTTAAGCTTTGTAACTGACGTTAGGTGCTTCCATATACAGTCTATGGGTGCTCCTTGGACACAAACAAAGGTGGGCTACTTTAACGTTAACGTGAAGTATCCACATTTTGTATGTAAGTTAACGTAAAGTATGTTGAAGCAATAGTCTATACCAGTGGCCTTCGGCGGTTTTAAGGGCAGGACCTCTTACCTGAAAGACAGACAATACAGGGACCCTCTACTTAATATATAATATAATATTGTATCGCATATTAAACTGGGCAGCTGGAGGTTGTCAGGCAGTAGGCCATATAAGCCTCAGGCTGCAGTCTTGACCTGTATTTGCTTTTCAGGTTGGTGACAAAGTTGTTGGAAAAGGCAAAGTATGTTGGATTCATGTTAATGTGCATTGTAAGACATATACTGATATTTGAAAAGAAAAAAAAACTTTCAAGAGATTATCAAACAATAATTTGGCGGCCACCCTGCAGTGACTCTAAGGGCCCCCAAGGTGTCCTGGACCCCCTGTTGAGGACCCAGGGTCTATACAGTTCAATTATTTTAGAAGAAACTGAAAGGATTAAATCCATGCTTCCTTGTTCACACATACATCATTTTATTCTGCAAGAAGATGGAAAGGAAATATATGCCTGGGGTTGGTGCACGAGTGCCTCGTCCCCCCAGCCAACCTCCAGAGCCAAGGCCTCCTGCTCTGAGTCGCAGGTGCAGACTCCCTCCACTCAGGAAATGTCTTATGACTGAACAGAAAGGCATCTACTCAGATATCATCACTACATCCAAGTTCCAGGTAAAATAAGCTCATGCACTTGATGCTTCAAATTCTGACAGACATTTCATTCTGATGTCAATGCCAAAAAAGAGTTTTTGTTGCGCTCTGATGAAAACCAAGAGTGTTTATTGATTAGTCTCGTACAGCGGGATCTGACAGCCAGCAGAAATCACAGGGCCAATCCATCTCTGAGTTCAGGGATCTCAACAAAACAAAAGGTGAGATACTGTACAACATGACATTTTTACACTTGCATTTTTAGTCATTATTTTCGATACAACAATGTATTCATAAGAGAAATATAATACACTTCTCTAAAATACATGTTGCTGTGTGTAAAATCTTTGTCCTGCTGCACTTTTTCCCTTAGTTACACTTTCCAAGACTCCATCTGTCCAGTGTGAGCTTGTTGAAAAGAATAACCATGGACCTACCTCACAGCAATCACAGATTTCTTACTTCTGTCATGGTGGAGATAAACCCAAGGTCCAGATAGCCTACCAAACCATTCCTGGCCAGGTCCCTCGCAAGTTAGTGATAGAGAGGTATGCAATGTAGAGAGCGTATTGCATATACTGTAAGGCCAGATTCACTGCTGTGTGAGTAGGACATTGAGCTTCTATTATGCAGTACAAATTCAGTGGTTTTGTCCTACTGTACATTAGCTTGTTTAGTGGGGTTCATGAATTGGTTTAATTTAACTGACTGTTGTTAAGACCTGTTGATGCTGTTTTATTGTTTTCTCATAGACTTCGAAGGGAATATTTGGAAATAGACTTTGAACAGCTCCTGGCAGAAAAAGGCATATCCTCCAATCTCCTAATGCCAATACATCAGAGCAGTAATGATGAGAATATCACTACAACAGACAATCCTGTATCACCCTACCTCCCCCTGGAGGTGAGTCTGTTACTGCTGCATGTTTTTTCTATGGCATTTCGCTTGACATTTGCTGCACCATTGCAACCCATATTTAGGGGCTCATCACCACCCCACACTTATCTTTCCTGTGTTTCTCGTTTAGATATTCGACAATGAGGAGTATGAATGCCGGACTCCAGAAGACTGGCTTGCCCTGGGCAACGCTGAAGGATCACCTGATCGAAAACCTATTCCTGCAAAAGCCCTGCTGCCTACAGATAACAAGACCTCCTCTGGTAAATGACAGAAATATACTGTGTAAACAGAGATAGACATTCATTTCTGTTCTTTGATGATTACTCTCTTCTCTCTCTTTTTAAGATGACTCAAAAAGCTCCTCCCTGGAGTACAGCTGGCATTTAGTTGGGGTTCTTGACTATAGTAAGGAGAAATGTCAGTACCTGGTACAGAAAGTTCAACAAAAGAGCAAACTGACAGGTGAGGAAGTGAATCCCATCCTTGCACTGCAATGACACAGTATTGTCTTATCATTTCCTCTTGTCTCTGTCACCCATTTTCATGTTGATCATGTATGTATACCTTTTACCTTTCTCTGTTTTGCCATGCTAGCAGGTACTAAGTTGTGGGTACCCAGGATCAGATTGTTATTCACTGCTGAGGATCCACGTGTCTTTGTCGAACGGATCCAGTTTGCTTTGGACCGGAGGAAGGAAACAGAAGCTCTGCTTTTCTACAACTTGTCTGTGGACTGCATGCCCATCTGGAGGGGAACACCCTCTCTTGATGCCCACAGTCTTCAGCGTATCAAAAGACACACCCTCTCAACCCCTGGGATCCGACTAAAAAAGTGAGTACTTTCAGAAAGTCAGTGTGAGTACTGCCGTCATTGTCTCCTTGTTCAATATAATCAGTTTGATAGATGATCCCTCTGAGCTGTAATGTAAACTCATGAATGCAGTGAATAAAGTGTATAAGAAATATTATGTGTGTAGTCTGGAGAAGTGTATAGGAGATCTGGAAAGAGAGGTCAAGCTGGATTATGACCGTACAATGAATTGCATGAGCTTTGACAAAGTAGTGACGAGCCACCCAGAGGAGTTTTCACACATCACCCTGCCACAGAGGGATCCTGAGGAGGCACCACAAAAAGGTACGCCAGTTTGCCTTGTATACATTTGTTTGAGTCAGTGGGGTCAAGACTAAACAAATGTATTAACACCGAACACCTGATATTCATCCTCAGAATCTAAACACTGTTTTGTTTTATTTATGTACAGAGTGCATTGAAGTTTCTCACATTGCTTATAAGGAGAACCAAGCTGCTTTTGTCTTCCGCTCCCTGCTAACAAAGCCAGAGGTGATCTGTGCATTATCTGAAATACGGTCTGAGTGCAACAAAGTAGCAACCATGAAGCTGTTCAATGTCACCTTGATCAAACCACTGCGACTGGAAGAGTTTGAAACCATCCAGTCTCAAATGCATACTCAGGTATTGTAGCATTGGAGTAGTTTTTCCTCTTCTAGTACTGGGTATGACTTCAAAGTACCTTTCATTTACACTGTTTGATTGTCACTGCCACTACTGATGCTAAAACAAAGGGTCATCAGGGAACCATATCAGGCCACATATTCATGGTGAAACCATTTGTTTAGAGATTAACAGCAACAGCCCCTTATTTTAGGCTACTATGGTACTGGTAAAAAAAAACTCCTGTTCAAACCCCATTCATTCAAACATAACCATGGATACATTTTTGCTGCTGATGTTAATTGGAAATTACAGGAAAGACAAACCTTGCAGAAGAGGAAGAAAATACCTGAATTTCACATGAATATTGAAACCTCAAATCTTTTTCTCTTTCTCCAGATACACACGTTTCTTAGGGATTCATGGATGGTCACGCTGAGCAACAGCATACATACCAACCTGGAGAATATTGGCCTGGGCTCGTACAACTTGAAAGAATCTCGCTGGGAAATATACAGGATGTCTAAGCTGTACAGACTGATGGCTGTAGTGCGCTTTAACCTGCAGGACTCTCTGCGATTTCTTGTGCAGAATTCGCTAGCCAGCCTGACTCAGCTGCTGTTAAATGCTTGCCACAGTGTGCTGACATGTCCTCAGGACCTGGTCTGGGGGGACAACCTTACCACAAGCCCCTACAAGTAGGATATCATGCATTTGCACAGATTGGTACACATTCACATTCATATAAACATGAAGGATGTTCCTTTATTTTGGAGTCAGTTATACATTATATACTCTGTTCAGTTATAAGCAGTGTTTGAAAGTGAGTGTGACATAACCTATTACTCTGCTTTAGTATTGTGTTGGTTATATTACTCTATTCTCCATAACTAGGCCAAAAAAGAACCCTCTTTTCCTGGTGGACTTGGTTCTGGATCAGACTGGGGCTCATTACAGCACTCCACTGGAGAATTTTGAGACATCTGTTGTTAACCTGTTTGATAAGGCCATTATGGCCACGTACGACATACCACAGCTTGATAAGGTAAAATAAAATCTGTAATAATCTAGGTCACAGAGCATTAAATTAAAAACAGAAGTGGGATATAAAATTTGTTTATGATTGATTCTTCTATCTATGGATGATGACAATGACCAATACTTAAGGGGACAATAATTTAATAGTTCCTCTCTTGTCCATGCCAGTTTGTGATGCAGAAGTTGTTCATTGGTGGCAATCCGTTGCTTGAGTCAGTCAATTTGTGGGAACCAGAAGTAACTGAGCTGAGAGAGAAGGTCCGCAATGCTCTCATACAAGCAGCCATACCTCTCAGGGCTTATGCTGCTGAATATGATAAACACTTAGAGCTACACAACTTGGACATAGAAACCCATGTTAAGTAAGTCTGAAATTATGTTTGCAAGTTCTCCCACAAGGTTAAAAGTCAGTCAGATTTATGGTCCATTCAGTATGCTTTTCTTATGAAACTGAGTCATTTAAATCTTCTCTGCTAGATCTCATACGCATGCAGAACAGACATCCCAAGAAGTGAAGAGAGAGGTGGAACAACATCTCAAAGACAAGGAAAGGCTCGAGCAATCTCTGCCATCCTCCATTGTCATCGGTCCATTCGTTGTCCGTGTGGAGGCCATACGTCAGGCTCTCTCCAAAAAAAGAAAGGCTTTAGCGAATGCAATACTGGACCACCTTGTTCTGAAACTGCGCAAGCAGGTTGATGAAGTAAGTCATTTGTTTAGAGCCCGGAAAACATTTATAAATACTTAATTACGCAGTATATACTGTAAATTTATCACATATTGAAGTGCCTTGTTCATTTCTTTTACACAGGACCTACATTTATTTCAGTTTAAAAGTGGCCTTTCCCTTCTTTTTTAAATGTGATTATAAGCTTTTGTGTTGTATGTGTGTAGGCATGTGAAGAGTGCAACGCAGTGAGTAGAAAGCTAAATGAGAAGCCCAACAACGTTGAGGAACTGACTGAAAAACGGGACTGGATGAAGCAAATCCCAGAGCAGCTCAGGAATTTCAAGGTGCACATGCATGGACTGGCTACTTCTGTTATGTATCGTATGAAGGGTTACCTTTTCAATAAATCTGATTTTTTTTGTTTTCAATCTTTCCACAACAGGATCATATTGGCAAGACGTTGGCAGACTATGAGCTCATGGAAGAACTTTACTACTCTCTTTCAGATGATGATGTCAATAAAAAGTAAGTGTAAAATCATGCTGATGTTGTGATGTTCGGAATTTAATTTGTACTGTTTAATTTGTATTTAATATGTGTCTCGTGAATAAGCATGATTTAATGGGTTCACAGTGGTTAGAGTGTATAGAGAAAACTGAGAAGTTATTAAAATCATTGCTATACTTATCTCTGCAGGTGGAGAGCTATTGGGTGGCCTCAAAGGATAATGAGCCAGATGGAAGCAGTAGTGGTCCAGAATGCGGAGGATGAGGCACGCTTCCATAAGATCCAGCTGGCCGACCAGAACGACTTTGAGGAGCAGCTAACCTCTCTACAGGTCAGCTGAGTCAAATAGATTTTTTTGTGTAACAGCAAGTTAACTTGCAACCTTGTTTTGTCGCGTCTGAAAGTAGACCTCCTTTATGATTTGTATTTTTTCTGAGGTCTTCTTATGAACTGTCTTTCTTAAACTCATCCACTCTAGATCAGCAAGTAAGTTGATGTTATCTGATTCTAAATCACAGCAACTGTGTTCACAGATGCTGGTTGCTGGCCTTGCAGTTAATACAGACATTAATCATGCCCATGAGGTGGCCAACGAGATGAGGCGCACAAGCAAGCAACTTAAGGAATGTCACACAATGGCTCAAACCTTCAACTCCAGAGAACGTTTGTTTGGTATTCCTGTCACTAATGTAAGTGAAAGAGAATCCTTCAAATGATGTCTAGATACATTTTGTCATTTCAGATAACAGATTATTTCCACTTGTTTTTAACTGTTAAACAAACTGTAAAATAATGCTTTTTCTGACAATGAAATCTAAACGTGTATTACAGTATGATCGCCTGCAGAAGCTGGTAAAGGACTTCCAGCCTTATAAAGATTTATGGACCACCTCCTCAGATTGGCTACGTTGGCACGAGAGCTGGCTCAATGACCCACTGTCTTCCATAGACCCTGAGCAGCTTGAGCGCAATGTTACAGATGCCTACAAGACCATGCACAAATGTATCAAACAGTTTAAGGACATTCCTGGTAGGTGACACATCTATCACCATTCAAACTTGACAAAGTGAAGTGTGATTGTTACAGTAATATGTCTGACGTGTTCTTTTCTTGGCCTGCTTTCTTTGTCTTACACAACTCCAGACTGTCAGATGGTGGCAACTGTAATCTGCAGCAAGATTGAGGACTTCCAACCTTACGTTCCTCTGATTCAGGGCCTGAGGAACCCGGGGATGGGGAGCTCGCACTGGGAGATGCTTTCAGAACGCATTCAGATAAAAGTCAAGCCCAAAGCCAACTTGACCCTCTCCCGCTGCCTGGAGCTTGGCCTACAGAACCACATGGATGACATTGCTCATGTGGCTGAGGTGGCTGGGAAAGAGTACACCATTGAACAGGTACCCTGGAACGGGAGACACAGTCTGAGTACAGTGTTTGTAAAGTGTTAAGTTATGTATAGAGTGTCACAATGTTTGGACAGAATTGGGTCAGCTTATTTGTAATTTTATCAAGTGAAAATGCGGTTTTCATAATAGTTGCATTAGATGTGTGTTACACATTTGTAGGCTTTTCACACTGCATTCTCTTAGCCCTGGGCTAAGAGTTGACCCTGGGCTAACTTAGCCCCTTTTCACACACACACATTACTCAACCAGGATAAACCAAAGCCCGAGGCTTGACGATTCACACTGCACCTCTGCCAGCCCTTGGTTAAATGTCAGTTGAAACACGTAACACATGTTAACATTCTAAAATTCTGTTGTTTACTTTGCCCCATTTTACACTGGCTACTTTTATCCTGGAGTTAAGTCAACTTTCAGGGATAACCCTGCAAACTCAGGGCTAACTCTGCTTCGGAGCAGGGCCAGAAAGCCCCAGGCTAAAGTCAGGGTTAGCCCACTTTGAATGTGTCAGGACTGTGCCAGTGTCACTGTTTCTCAGCTGATGGTGACACAGAGACTAAGTGACTCATGCTTTTATAGCTCAAAGCAGCTCCACTCTCTTGTCTTGCTAAAGCACATTGTTAGTGTTTGAATATCTTTTGTTTTTCACACGCTCTCACTCAGGCTCTGGAAAAGATGGAACGAGAATGGTCGACAGTAGTCTTTGATGTGGTGCCCTACAAGGAGACAGGCACCTACATCTTGAAGAGCCCAGATGAAGCGTCCCAATTGCTGGATGACCACATCGTCATGACCCAGAGCATGTCCTTCTCTCCCTTCAAAAAAGCCTTTGAGGGCCGAATCAACACTTGGGAAAGCAAGCTCAGGATGACTCAAGTACACACAAACACACACACACTCATTTAGGAGCTTGTGTCTTGTATCATTATCATGAAGTGTCCTATGATGCGCTGCTGCCCTCTACTGGTGCTTGCAGGATGTGTTGGAGGAGTGGCTGACATGCCAGCGTTCCTGGCTCTACTTGGAGCCCATCTTCAGCTCTGATGATATCAACCAGCAGCTGCCTGTGGAAGGAAAAAGATACCAGCAAATGGATCAAACATGGAGGAGCATCATGAAAAGTGCCTTTAATAATCGAAAGGTCAGAGCTTCCATAACACTTCATTTTAAAGGACTAAGGATTTGTTTTTATACAGGGGTAAACATAGTGCTAGATGATAATGATGCTCACTGATGTAAACTGTTAGTGTGTGTCTCTACCTTTATTCCAAGGTGATTGAGCTGTGTCCAGATGCTCGTTTACTAGACAAACTGAAAAAGTGCAACACGCTGTTGGAACAGGTGCAGAAGGGTCTCAGTGACTACTTGGAGACAAAACGAGGCTCCTTCCCCAGGTAAGCTTCACTGAAAGTGTCCTGGAATACACATACCATTTCCTGAAGCGGGTATGCATGTAACTTTTTCATATGATACCACAACCAACAGTGAGTGGCCAAAGAAACGTGCTTTGGTTGCTATAAACAAGGGAAGCTATGATACCAAAAGGAAAACAAACAAATATCTTGATAAAATAAAGGCTACTTAAAACAACAATTATGTACAACAACCACTCTTGGTCTGTGGACATTTTCTGACCAGAAACACTGTTAATTACACAGACTTAGTTCAATTTACTGTACAGTGAATATTTGTTTGCAGGTTTTACTTCCTGTCGGATGATGAGCTCCTGGAGATTCTGTCCCAGACCAAAGATCCGACTGCTGTACAACCGCACTTGCGCAAATGCTTTGAGAACATTGCACAGGTTTGTTCTGGCTGGTTTCTTTACAGTTGTTTTGCTCATACATTACTGGAAGTATAACGTGTATACCACGTATGACTGAGACTTCTGTTGTTTCTCAGCTTCAATTCCAGTCAGACCTACAGATCACACATATGTACTCTGGAGAAGGGGAGGAGGTGAAGCTGTCCTTGCCAGTGTGGCCCACTGGAAATGTGGAGGACTGGCTCAGGGAAGTTGAGAAATCTATGAAAGCCACATTGAGGGACAACATTGACCGCTCACTCAAAGTCTACCCTGAGGTCTGTGACCCTGACTCTTACCTTGATGTTTTTTATGTGTTTGTAGTCTTGTATTGCTTGTTTGCACAATTTTAAAGTGAGGCATATATATGCTGTCCAGTTTTCTGTATCATCTGCATGTGCTCTCTCGACCCCTCAGCAACCTCGTGTAGAGTGGGTGTTATCATGGCCTGGTCAAGTGGTGATAGCTGGCTGTCAGGTCTTCTGGACTGCTGAGGTTTCTGAGGCCTTGGAGCAGGGAGACTTGGCCAGCCGTCTTTATCCCCAGCTACAGACACAGGTGTGGATTTAGTATTAGAGTGATCAATATTCAAACTGAATAACACTTTGAATATCCATTATTTGTGAAAGATACACAGATTCTATTAATCATTGCTAACATTTGCATTGAACTTTATGAACACTACAGTATACTGTATACAGACATTCTTAAGATTTTCCATTTTGTTTCTGAAGCTGGGTGACTTGGTGCAGCTGGTGAGAGGACGTCTGTCTAGGATGCAGCGAGCTGTGTTGTCCGCCCTCATCGTCATAGAGGTCCATGCTAAGGATGTTGCAGCCAAACTGGTGGAGCAGGAGGTCTCAAGTGTTAATGACTTTGAGTGGATCAGCCAGCTCAGGTTATCTGTTTGTTTTGTTGCTCTGTAATTGTTTTGCTTTTCAGTTCTGTTACTGTATACCATCATTATGCAACACTGTGGGTGCAGAATACGTTTAATACTGATCTGTTACTATTTGTAGATATTACTGGGCTAGGGATGACCTGTACATCCGTGCTGTGAATGCAGAGTTTTTGTATGGATATGAGTACCTTGGTAACTCTGGACGTCTGGTCATCACACCTCTTACTGACAGGTAGTTGTTAATTCTTATGTTCATTCTGTTTTATCCTGAATGCCATATACTCATTTGAATACACCACTTCCTGCCTCTTTCAGATGCTACCTGACCCTAACAGGAGCTCTACACCTGAAGTTTGGAGGGGCTCCTGCAGGTCCAGCAGGGACAGGAAAGACAGAAACCACTAAAGATCTGGGAAAGGCGCTAGCTATCCAGACAGTTGTTTTCAACTGCTCTGACCAGCTGGACTTCATCGCTATGGGCAAGTTTCTTAAAGGACTGGCCAGGTGAGAGGCAGTTACTAAAGTGTGATAAAAAGTCGGCTGTTAAACATCACAAATCTAATCATCACAAACACATTCATGTTGTATTTTTATGTCTGTCCTCCTTTCTGTAGCTCTGGGGCCTGGGCATGCTTTGATGAGTTCAATCGTATTGATGTGGAAGTGCTGTCTGTGGTGGCACAACAGATCACCACTATACAAAAGGCCCAACAGCAAAGGGTGAGAAGCTGATTGACTAGAAATACACATGCTGGTACCTACTGTGCATATTCACAGAGTTGTAGTTTTTCTCATGCTTGTTTGAGTTGTAAAAATATCAGAGATTACACTACTCACCAATACTGAAAGCTGCTCAGCCAACTACAGCACTTTCCCTTTTACAGAATTAAAGTTGATGTCAGTCATTTAAATTCTTAAAGGGACCAGTCTTGTTGCAAGTAAAATTGGAATCAACTTTTACTTTTCACTGATTACTTTCCTTTTATAAAGTTGCAAAATTTATAAATTGTTTTTACCATCACTGCATTCCACACACATAGAAGTAGTTATATGTATGTCAAAGACAACTGTGTCTGTATTGTGTTTTTAGGCGGAGCGGTTTGTGTTTGAGGGGGCAGAGATCCCTCTCGTCCCTTCTTGTGCTGTATTCATCACCATGAACCCTGGTTACGCTGGACGTACTGAACTGCCCGACAATCTCAAGGTTTGAAATGATGATTTAATTTTAGATAGCTGTACAACACTGAGGTTACTCAGATGGGATTCACAAAAGGAGATTATATTTCCTACAGGCACTGTTTCGTCCTGTGGCCATGATGGTACCTGACTATGCGATGATAGCTGAGATCTCCTTGTACTCATTTGGCTTTAGCGATGCCAAAGTCCTCTCCAAGAAGATCACCTCCACTTTCAAGCTCTCCTCTGAACAGCTAAGTTCTCAGGTATTGTATGGACTCAGAGGAGATCAGAGTTAGAATCAGCTGAATCTCCACATCCATTTCTGTCCACCAAGAAAATGTGCTATTTGTGCAGGGCAGGGGGCGTATGTGGTATTGAAAAAGGAAGTTAAATTAGCATGCGTATAATGTGACAGACATTACTTCTTTAAACATTAGTAAAACTTGAATTTTACAGCATTAGATGGTAAAATATTAGTATAGGACACATACTAACATAGTTAACATGTTCCTTATAGGATGGAGAGATGCATACAGTATGTAGGTGTACGTATATAAGAATAAGAAAGATATGAAGATATGATGACTTTGCTCTTGTTTGTATGTAGGATCATTATGACTTTGGCATGAGAGCTGTGAAGACTGTGATCTCAGCTGCTGGAAACCTGAAGAGAGAAAATCCTGACATGAATGAGGTTTGAAATGTTTTCTATCTTTTGTTTATGAAATAAAGTGTGAGACAGTGTGACCCAAATTTTAATGGAGTTTGAAAAATGACTTGTCAGTTAATATCGTATCCTTCTGCAATCTGGCTGTCTCCCAGGAATTGATCTGTCTGCGAGCCATTCAAGATGTAAACGTACCAAAGTTTTTACAGGACGACCTGAAGCTCTTCAACGGTATTGTGTCCGACCTTTTCCCTAAGACCAAACAGGAGCCAATCAACTATGGCACACTGGAAGAGTCCATGCGTAATGTCTGCAGCCAGAAGAAGCTCAAAGATGTGGATGGTTAGTTTTTTGGAAAAACAGAAAGTATGTTTCTAGATATGCAGGTGCCTGTGTTTTTAGGATGAATAGATGACAGTATTTTGGTGATTGCAGGTTACATTAGTAAGTGTATTCAGCTGTATGAGACCACGGTAGTAAGACACGGCCTGATGTTGGTGGGACCGTCTGGATCTGGTAAAACCAAGGTGAGTCTTTTACTTGTCACAATATTGTTTACAGTTGTATTCGCAAGTTGACAGTGATTTTTGTTCTGCAGAGTAGAGTCCTGTATGTATTACTGTTGCATGTGTCAGTGTTATGAGATACTAGGGGCAGCAACAACAGCTCTGAAGGGCCAGCCCTCTGTGAGTGGTGGTGTGTACGAGGCGGTCCACATATATGTCCTCAACCCCAAGTCTATCACCATGGGACAGCTCTACGGGGAGTATGACCTGCTCACACACGAGTGGTAAGTATTCTAAACAAACCAAAGAACAAACAACAAAATGCAGACTTATACTATACACCAGTGACTCTCACAGTGGGATCAGTAGCACTCTGCTAGGGGTCCTTAACTGAAAAACATTAGTAACCTCTGCTCTACACACACTTTTTCTCCCTCCCATAGGACTGACGGTATCCTCTCATCTGTTATCCGTGGAGGTGCTGCATCCATGGACAAAGACAAAAAGTGGTACATGTTTGATGGGCCAGTGGACGCTGTATGGATTGAGAACATGAACACTGTGCTGGATGACAACAAAAAAC
Organism: Epinephelus lanceolatus; assembly: GCF_041903045.1. Classification (NCBI taxonomy): domain Eukaryota; kingdom Metazoa; phylum Chordata; class Actinopteri; order Perciformes; family Serranidae; genus Epinephelus; species Epinephelus lanceolatus. The sequence continues at coordinate 22,673,572 of NC_135734.1, forward strand.
TGTGTCTTAGCTCAGGGGAAATCATCAAGCTCACTGATGTACGGTTAAGTTCTCACAGTCCTAATCTTTTTGACCCCGTGTTGTTCCACATGTATCCAGACATTTTGTGTTTTCCTCGTGCAGGTGATGACCATGATGTTTGAGGTGCAAGACCTGGCGGTGGCATCTCCAGCCACGGTGTCTCGCTGTGGTATGGTCTACCTGGAGCCCAGTATTCTGGGCCTCACCTCTTTTACAGAGTGCTGGCTGAAGCAACTCCCTGAAGCCCTGAAACCATTCACAGAGCAGCTCGACTCCCTGTTTGACAGATTCCTGCAGGTGACAGGGGACACATAACTGAGAGACACCAGCAGGAAATCCTAAAGCTTTTTATTATAGTTGATTATGATACTATAAACAATGTGTTGCCTTTGTTTCATTTTACCCAGGATGCCATCACATTTGTCCGCATATCAGTAAAGGAGGTCATCACATCTCTGGACAGCAACCTCACCTGTAGTCTGCTCAAACTTATGGACTGCTTCTTCAATCCATTCAACATTAAAGAGGTGTGTGCAGCTTCTCTTGTGTTAGATTGCCTCCCATGAAATGAATATATAGAGATTTTTGTGCAAATATGCTGTTTGAAGCAACTGGAACACTCACAGGAGTTTCGGCTTTATATGGTAAATATTGTGTGGTTTAGGGAAGCTGTACAAGGTACTTTAAAACATCAACTTTTTAGGCAGCCACTAGTTCACCGGGTAGAATGAGCACCACATAAAAGCTGAGTCTTTGGCAGAGCCTGGGTTTAAATCTGATCTAGGCCCTTTGCTGCATGTATAGTAGTAGTGTATGCTAAGTAAAGGCAAAAAACCTTAACAATAATTATGAAAACATAAGCTTCATTTTCCTGTAGGGTGAGAGGCCAGCGCCCCAAAAGAAACTGGACCGTCTGAAAGAACTGATTGAGCCCTGGTTCTTTTTCTCTCTGGTGTGGAGTGTGGGAGCCACAGGAGATGCAGCCAGTTGTAAGCGATTCAGTGCCTGGCTCAAGAACAAAATGGCAGAGGAAAAGGTCATGTCAGCATCTCTGTTTTAGCATCCCAGTACCAAAATAGTTTTAATGTAATTCATATTGACTGTTGGATTGTTTCTTGACATAGATTAATGTGAATGTATTTGTCCTTCAGATTGAGTTATGCTTTCCAGAGGAGGCCCTGGTGTATGACTATAGGCTCGATGATGCAGGAATTAGTAACTTTAAGGATGATGATGAAGATGAGGAAACAAAAGTAAACAGATTATGTTTAATCAGACACATTTTTCACACAAATAACACCATTAGATACATTTTTGCTTTTCATGCAATCATCCCTTTACCTGTTCTCTAGGTGCAGTGGGTCAACTGGATGAAATACGCAGAGAGTGTTGTCATCAAGCCAGAGACAAATTATGCTGACATCATGGTTCCCACTCCAGACACAGTGAGAATGTCTTTCCTCATGGACATGCTTTTGACAAATAAGAAACCTGTGAGTACTGTGATTGCTGTTGACCTTCACACATCTGTCTACATACACTGCTGTTTTGAAATAAATGTGAAAAAACTGTACTTCTTGTCAGTATAATATGTTCATAGTTTAGCACTAATTGAGAATCCAAAATAAATGCTTGATGTCTAAATGCTTTTATTCCGTTGAAAAGGCACCATTAGACTAGATGTATGTTTGTCTGTGTGTGTGATCCAGGTGCTCTGTATTGGGCCAACTGGCACAGGAAAGACCCTGACCATGTCAGACAAGCTGCTGAGGAAGATGCCTGCTGAATACATCACACACTTCCTCATGTTCTCTGCCCGCACCTCAGCCAACCAGACTCAAGATTACATTGACAGTAAACTAGATAAAAGGTATGTCAGCTCCACATTATTTAGAGTACAACACTATATTTATGACCCACAATTTCAACGATGCATGTGCTTGTGTGTCAGGCGGAAAGGTGTGTTCGGACCACCAATAGGGAAGCATTTCATCATGTTTATTGATGACCTAAATATGCCCATGTTGGAGACCTATGGTGCTCAGCCTCCTATTGAGCTGCTGAGGCAGTGGATGGACCATGGAGGCTGGTATGACAGGAAACAGATAGGTGAGAATCCCACCCTAGTGTTTCTCTATGCCCGAAATATTAATTGTTACTGTTCAATACATAGATTTTGCTGTTGTTATTTTTGCTCAGAAATACAAATCATCTCTGTATGTTGAGCTTCTCTTTAGTTTCCCTGCTCTCTCTCCACAGGGACATTCAGGCGATTAGTGGACATCAATTTTGCCTGTGCCATGGGACCCCCAGGTGGAGGCAGAAACCCCATTACCCAGCGCTTCACACGCCACTTCAACTTCCTGTCCTTCACTGAAATGGAAGATGCCAGCAAGAAAAAGATTTTCTCCACCATTCTGGGCAGTTGGATGGGTGAGTTGGGCCTGCAAATATGTTTGATATCACTGGTAGGGCAGGCTTTTCAGGGAAGAGAATGTTCATGTTAGGTAATAAAAAAAAAATAAATAAAAAAAGTTTTTAACTGGATCTTTGTTCTCTTTCAGATGGAAGTATGAGTAAGAGGGAACCAGGCAGTAAGTCAGAGACACAGAGAAAGGAAGTAGATTAAGAGTGTAAAAGGTGTAAAATGTCATTTAATACTCAACATCAGTTAGTATAGCTTGGATGATAAGAGAGACAATACAAAACTAGTCTGAATAATTGTCACACATTTATAGATCATCTTTTAAAACATCTTGACCAAAGCTTGTGGAAGTGTGTTGTAATAAAGTATTGTCTCATAATCTTACGGTTATGACTTTCACATGATTTTCATGTTTTATTTTAACACTTCTCTCTTCAATCCTGCTTTTTTTCATCAGGACCTGTACCAGCCATCCAGCCACTGAATGAGCCTCTTGTAGATGCTACAATCCACGTCTACTCTACCATTACCTCCCAGCTCCTCCCAACTCCAGCCAAGTCCCATTACACCTTCAACCTCAGAGACCTGTCCAAAGTCTTCCAGGGCATCCTCATGGCCGAGGCTGGAATGATAGAGGTAGTCAGATCCTTTCAGGTTTAGTCACTTGATCCATTAAGTACTTAGAAATTCAATTCGATTTGAAGCAACTAGTATCAGCAGTGCACTGTGTGGCTTCACCCTAACAAGACACGAAATAAATATGGGTGCCATAGAATTATCATGTATGAAAAAGTTTGAAATAAGAAAAAATATCATAAGGATTGAAAGTACATCTCAAAACCCCATAATAAAAGTCCTACTTTGGTGATTTTAGGACAAATTGCAGCTGTTGCAGCTGTGGTACCACGAAAGCTGTCGGATTTTCCAGGACCGCCTGGTGTCTGCTGAGGACAGGGACTGGTTCACCTGTCTCCTGAAGGACTGTATTCAGGAGTTTGACTGCAGCTTTGAAGAGGCTGTGCCCTCTCGGCCTGTTCTGTATGGAGATTTCATGATTCCTGGAGCCGACCGCAAAGTCTACACACTCATAGAAGACAATGAAAAAGTGAGTGGTGACAACCAGAATTAGAGATATATTAAGGTATGTTTTTTTTTGTACATCACCAAAATGCTTTAAGTTTTTTTTACCCCATATTTTACATTTAATTTAGTTGGTGAAAATAATGGAGGAATACATGGAAGACTACAATCAGAGCAGTACCACCAAGATGAAACTGGTGCTCTTCATGAATGCCATTGAGCATGTGTGCCGTATTAGCCGCATCCTGCGCCAGCCTCTGGGCAATGCCCTGCTGCTTGGAGTGGGTGGGAGCGGACGCCAGTCACTCACTAAACTGGCTTCACATATGTGAGATTCCCACATTTTGTACAACTCCCATGCCAACAGACCAAATAGAGCTTTCTTTAAAAAGCGAAACAAGTTTTTTTGATTGATGTTTGACTGTATGGTCAGCTGTTTCCACTGATTTTAACACATTAAAAAGTCTGAATGAGATGTGAAATAGATGCATTAATATATGCAACAATGAACATTCACTTGTCTTTATTTATACCAGTGTTGCATTAAGTATTGATTATTGAATAATAGTTCAGATTCAATGGTTGCTGCTTAAAAAAACAACTTCTGAGATTGTTTAACTACAAAGTATACACAATTTACTGTAAAAGTCCTTGAAGTATCCTGTGTCCCAGTCCTCATAGTGTGTTTGTCCATATTCAGGTCAGAATATGAGTGTTTCCAGATCGAGCTGTCAAAGAGCTATGGTCAGACAGAGTGGAGAGAAGACATTAAAAGCATCATGCTAAAGGCCGGCCTTCAGAACCAGCAGATCACCTTCCTCTTTGTAGACACACAGGTGAAGCATTCTCTTATTACCTGCTACAGCATACTGCACGTGTGTGGTAGTTTAATAGCATCACATACTGGCCTGTGACTTTGCAGAACGAATGTTGTTGTACTGTTGGCACTTATTTAAAGTCAATTGAAATGAGAGCGCAAACATTGATGCAAGATGTACTGTAGATCTAAATGATCTAAAGTATGTGATGCATAAAGTAATGTATCTCTGTTGTCAGCGTTTGCAACATTTTATTCATCAGTACCTTTGTGTTAATCTCACAGATTAAGAGTGAGTCCTTTCTGGAGGATATCAACAGCATTTTGAACTCTGGGGACGTCCCAAACCTGTATGCAACAGACGAGCAGGAGCGCATCCTGACAGCCATGAAGCCAGTGGTACAAGAACTGGGCCAGCAGCCGACCAAAGCCAACCTTATGGCTGCCTACATCAGGAGGGTCCGCAGCAACATCCACACTGTGCTCTGCATGAGGTTAGTTATTGTAAAAATGTTGATCACTTGTTCAAAGGCAAAAAAAAGAAGTGGTTACATTTGACCTTCATCTTTGTTCTTCTTATACCCATCTTTCCTCCCTCCCTTTCTCTACTCACACCACTCCTCTTCATTTCTTTCTCTGCAGTCCTGTTGGTGAAGTGTTTCGTGCACGGCTGAGACAGTTTCCCTCACTGGTGACATGTTGTACAATAGACTGGTTCAGTGCCTGGCCAGAGGAGGCTCTGCAGGCTGTGGCAACATCGTTTCTTAATGAGCTGCCTGAGCTAGAAGCCAGTCACACAGCCATGAGGGGACTGGTGAGGATGCTCTGTGTGTGTGTGCATGTGTGTGTGTGTGTGTGAGTGTGTGTGTGTGTGTGTGTACAAACTGATGTACCATGAAACACAGCTCATTCTTACATACAGCTTAGTAACCTTGAGACAGGCTTATGATTTTATATTTATGTTTCACCGGCTTATTATCACACTGAGCCCATGGAGGAATACTAGGTGTGTGTGAGGATTACTGGGGCAAGGTGCCCTCTCTGATTGCAATTCTGCTCTACATTTATTTGGATTTTGAGAGTCATCTGAATGGTTTTTACTGCACTACCATGCAACAACGATAGAGTGTTGACAGCAGGCGGGATGCTGTGATGGATTATCTTTCTCAAGTAACTTTTAGGTATCTGCAAATGTATTATATGTTTATATCTTGGTTAAATTAATAGAAACTAGAAGCTGCCTAAAAAGAAAACAAAAATGTAAAAACTACCACCAAAAGTCTAAGATACTGAAATAACTTCTCAGTAAAGACAGTCTTCCCCTAATTGATTCCCCTCTCCAGACACTGATGTGTGTGAAAATCCACCAGACAGTAGCCAGGAAGTGTGAACAGTACCTGGCTGAGCTTTCTCGACACAACTATGTCACACCCAAGAGCTACCTGGAACTGCTTAAAACCTTCTCACATCTTATTGGACGCAAAAAGCAAGAACTGTGTGGTGCTCGTCAGCGCATGAAGACTGGCCTGGACAAGGCAAGGAACTGAACTGAACAAAAAACAATAATAGAAACTGAGTTTGTAATTTGTGTGCATATGCTTAATTAGCAGTCTTATCGGGCTACCTGCTGTTCTGTGTTCCTCTAGCTTCTTAGCACAGCGGAGGATGTGAGTAAGATGCAGGAGGAGCTGGAGACGATGAGACCTCTTTTGGAGGAGGCTGCTAAGGACACTGAAGTCACTATGGAGACCATCAAAGTAAGGAAAACTTAAAGGTAGAAATGTCTGAGCCATATAAAAGTCTTAAAGACTGTCTTTAAACTGGCTCTGAATTCAAAATCATTAATAGTGGGACAAAAACTGGGGCCAATATTATTTCCTTTATAGTGTTTGTGTCTGTGAGCTGGGTTTTTTTTTTCAAATCTATACTCTACATTGTTAGAAAGACACAGTGGTTGCAGAAGAGACCCGGAAGTCAGTGCAAGCAGAGGAAGCCAAGGCCTCAGAGAAAGCCAGTTATGCGGGAGAGATTGCAGCAGATGCCCAGAGAGACTTGGATGAGGCTCTGCCAGCCCTGGATGCTGCCCTCGCCAGCCTCAAGTCACTCAACAAGAATGATGTCACTGAGGTCAGGGATGTTAATGATGATGGGCTGAAGATTATTTACCATGGTTTATATGTAGAATATAACCTCCTTAATGTTTTGTTTTCCATAGGTGCGAGCCATGCAGCGACCTCCTCAGGGGGTTAAGCTGGTTATTGAAGCAGTGTGCATCATGAGGGGCGTCAAACCCAAAAAGGTACCTGGAGAGAAGCCTGGCACCAAGGTGGATGACTACTGGGAACCTGGTAAGGGTCTTCTACAAGACCCTGGCAAGTTTCTGGAGAGCCTTTTCAAGTATGATAAGGTAGAGCACATATGTAGTGGATATATTACTATGCCATTGTATGTATAGTGTATGTCAGTGTTTCTCAAATGGATGTACACATTGCAATCTCATTGCTATCTCAGTGTTATTGCATGATGATAAAAAAATTGGTTTGCCATAAATTTAGCGATGGGTCCTTATCATATAAAATGTAGGATTTCAGTGGTTTTCATTTACAAAGTTTTTGTTTAGTAAATTGCAGTAGATTGTACCTCCTCATACAGGCATTTTTTATTCTACCAAAAATGTTTTGTGCTGGTTAGAGGGATCTTGGCTGAAAAAATATTTAAAATGGGGTACATTATTGAAAAAAGTCTGAGAACCACTGGTGTATGTTATCAAGGTCTCTTCAGAATATGATTATTATTTTAAACTCTTAAGTTTAAGTGTTTGATGCTGATTTGTTCATTTCCTGTATGGTAGATGTATTAAAAGTAGCTTTTTTCTGCCAACAATCATTTCTGCAGGACAACATCCCAGATACCGTGATCACTTTAGTGCAGCCCTACATAGATAATGAGGAATTCCAGCCAGCCTCCATTGCAAAGGTTTCCAAAGCCTGTACCTCCATTTGCCAGTGGGTGCGAGCCATGCATGTATATCACTTTGTCGCCAAGGCAGTGGAACCTAAAAGGGTAAAAAACTGAAATCCACATTTGAGCCATCGCTATGGTTGTGTAAGACACCACTGTATATACATGAGAGTCATCTAAACATTAAAGCTGTAAATATTTGCACAGCAAGGTCTCCAGAAGGCCCAGGAGGATCTAGCGGTGATCCAGCGCGCCCTGGACGATGCAAAAGAAAAGCTGGCGGCGGTGGAGGGCGGCATTGCCACTTTGCAGGCCAAATACCAGGACTGCCTAGCTAAGAAAGACGAACTGGACAACAAGTATCAACTGTGTGAGGCCCGCCTTGTCCGAGCAGACAAGGTCAGAAGGAGGGATATGATGAGATAAGACAGCACTTCACTGATCCCTAGGGGGAAATTTAGCATTACAGCAACATGAGAAACAGACCAGAGAGGGGGTTAGGAACAGATTATAAGGCTACATACTGTACATTACCCCAAACCAGTGTTTATGAATTGAATGTTTACACAAAACCAGTAATGCAAAGGTGACATAGTCGAGACAGGATACACTATATTTGGTATATATGTAGATTTGTATGTATACATAATGAATATTATTAAGGATATAGTGCAAATAAAGATACATGAATATTACATGAACAATACATCTAAATATGATATTGATATTTCATATACATGTTCATATATATATACACACACAGGTAAGTATGTGACAGTAGAATACAACTGAATATAGAAGTAAGGATTTCCTGACAGAGACAATATCTGCTCTTAAATGACACGGCCAAACAAAATGCATTGATAGTTCATGTTTATGCATTGATCCTCTCCAGCTTATAGGCGGACTGGCAGATGAGAAGGTGCGTTGGAAGGAAACAGTGCAACATCTGGATTACATGGTCAATAATGTGGCAGGCGATGTGCTTCTGTCTGCAGCATATATAGCATACCTGGGACCCTTCACTGTAAGTGGGTTGTAACTCAATGGGTGCATTTAAGTGCAACATTTCTGACTTAAAAAATATTAACCTTAAATAAATTTGTGATAATTAGCACATCACTACGGCATGATTTTAAGGAAGGTGCATTGTTTTTGTGTGTAGGGAGAGTACAGGGTGGCCATGGCTGAGGAGTGGCTGCATTGTTTCAAAGAGCTAAGTGTCCCACACACTGATGAACCCAACCTGATCAGCACCCTAGGAGATCCAGTCAAGATCCGCTCCTGGCAGGTCAGAACCAAACTGTCGTCGGCTGGCCTTCAGAGTCTCTTCAGACTGATCTGAATTATCAATAATCAGACCGTCAGCCTGACTTTTTGCAGAATTAAATTAACTTTGTCATTTACCTTTATTGTCATCGTACTTTGTCATTTCTATGTGTGTAGATATCAGGTTTGCCCAAGGATAACCTTTCAGTGGAGAATGGTGTGATTGCCCAGTACTCTCTGCGCTGGGCTTTATTCATTGATCCTCAGGGACAAGCCAACTCGTGGATCAAAAACATGGTGAGGACACTTATCTGAGTGTTGATCTGACCCTAACTGCAGAGGGTGCAAGTGAGACGAAAATACAAAAAAGTAGCCATATCAAGTTTAATTTATCCCCTCACACCACATGTATAGTTTGTAATTACACTTTATGTACCAGTGTCAGCAGTTGACATAGCAGCTTCTATGTGTCTGTGGTTGTATTAATCCACTGCTCATTCATACTTACTTCCTGTTGTCACCCAGGAGCGGGACAATGGATTGGAGGTTATGAAGCTAAGTGACCAGGACTTCCTGCGCAGTCTTGAGAATGGCATTCAGTTTGGTAAACCCTGCGTCTTGGAGAATGTGGGAGAGGAGTTAGATCCTGCTCTAGAACCTGTCCTGTTGCAACAGGTGAATACACACACATCTATTACAAACAAAAATCACTCACCCTGTATAAACATTTTATGCAAATACCCACCATACACTGATCTGCTTAACCCACATGTTTGGCCCTTAGACATTTAAGCAGCAAGGTCAGACAGTGCTGAAGCTGGGGGATTCAGTCATCCCTTACAATGAAGGCTTCAAGATGTACATTACCACTAAGCTGCCGAACCCACACTACTCTCCAGAGGTCTCCTCTAGAGTCACCCTCATCAATGTCACACTGTCACCCAGGTAACACATGCTTTAAACAGATAAAAGGTAAATTATATGTTTTTAAACACTGATCTTATTTTTGCCATCAACTGCATTAGCTATGATCAGATTTTAATAAGCTGAGATGTGACCGGAAAGTCTCTCTAGAAAAAAAAAACAGTTGCTTATATATTATTATTAAAAAGTTTTTGGCCTTTCTCTGTGTACCTGATAGAAAACCAATAATTTCTCAGAATCAATTTAGGGTCTGAACTTTATTCTAACAATTCTGTCTTTGGTTTTACCGTCTGTGTTCTCCCAGTGGTCTAGAGGACCAGCTACTTGGCCAGGTTGTAGCTGAGGAGCGTCCAGACCTGGAGGAGGCAAAGAACCAGCTGATCATCAGCAATGCAAAGATGAAACAGGAGCTAAAGGAAATTGAGGATGAAATCCTGTCCCGACTCAGCTCCACAGAAGGAAACCCTGTGGACAATGAGGAGCTCATCCAAGTGTTGGGGGCTTCCAAGATCAAAGCTGGGGAGATCAAGGTCAGACAGTGGCAGAGCCATTATCTCTAATGTTACAGGGGGCCAAACATGAAGTTCATAAATATATAGTTTGGATGTGTTTTTTCTCATCTCCATACATTTGCTATCAAACTCAAATGCTTCTATTGCTGGATTTTGTTCTAAAGCAAGCTGGTTTTACTGGCAGGCCAAAGTGATGGCGGCAGAGAAGACAGAGGAGGACATTGATGCCACCCGTCTGCAGTATGTGCCGGTGGCTGTGCGCACACAGATCCTCTTCTTCTGTGTATCGGACCTGTCCAACGTTGACCCCATGTACCAGTACTCACTCGAGTGGTTCCTTGGCATCTTCATGGCTGGCATTGCCAACTCTGAGAGAGCAGGTAGAAAGATATAAATTTCATTACCCTCTCTGGTTGTAAGATTATACACAGAATTTTATCTGTGCAGATGGAAAAAATCATGGAAATTGGTTTAAGGCAGTGAAACTAGATTTTGAAAAGTTTTTTCCGTTTTCACTGACTTGTTTCTCACAGACACAGTGGAGAAGAGACTCACCAACATCAATGAATATTTTACCTTCAGCCTGTACAGCAATGTGTGTCGCAGCTTGTTTGAGAAGCACAAACTCATGTTTGCCTTTCTCTTGTGCGCTCGCATCATGATGAATGAGAACAAAATTAATATGGTAAGCAACAGAGAAGTTTGCAGTTTCGCGGTCCCCTCTTTAATTTTCTGCAGGCACTCTTACAAATACAGAGTTTGAGTTAATCTAGTACATTTATTAAATCTGCGTTATCTCTCTTTGGCAGGCTGAGTGGCGATATTTGCTATCTGGTGGGATGCCTGTCCAAGAGCTGACCAACCCAGCAGTGAGTTGGCTGTCGGAGCGCGCCTGGCAGGACATCCTGGGCCTCAGCGCTTTGGACAACTTCAGCAACCTGGCAGAGAACTTCACTGAACATCTGCAGGGTTTCAAGAGAATTTTTGACAGCAACCAGCCTCACAGGCATGTAAAGATAACCACTCTGTTGACAAACGCACACTTTTTGTGCAGAAGCTGTCAATATCCAACAATGTGTGTGTATATGTTTGCCTTTAGGGAGCCTCTCCCAGGAGAGTGGGACACAGAGCTGGACTCATTCCAGAAGCTGCTGGTCCTGCGCTGTCTGAGGGCTGACTGCCTTATTCAAGGCCTGCAGGACTTTGTCTCAGCTCAGCTTGGACAACGCTTCATTGAGCCTCAGGTAGAATCCCTGTCTGCCCTCTTGCCTTAATATTGATATTAAAACCAATATGTATGCAGTGACACAAAGTGAGCCTTATCTCTGTGACACTGGCTCATAGTGTGGTAATATTAACATGGCAATAATGGTTCCATTTGTTTTGGCTGGGTCCGCAGCAGTGCAAACAGTGGTTCATGTTTGGAGCACTAAATTAACTATCCTAGCTTCAGCTGAAAATAATTTCCAGTTGTTTGCACTATAGCATGCAACAGCAATGTTTATGGCTTGTTACTTCTCCTCTCTCCATCTTTCCACAGATGTCAGACCTGTCTGTGGTCTTCACTGAGTCATCCCCCTCCACTCCCCTCATCTTTGTCCTGTCTCCTGGCACTGACCCTGCTGCAGACCTCTACAAGTTTGCTGACGTCATGCAGTTCTCCAAGAAAATGAGTGCCATCTCTCTGGGCCAGGGCCAGGTCAGGGCCAGGGGGTGTTTGGGAATTCTCTCAGTCTCACTCTCTTTCGTACGCTCTCTCAGACCCTGGGGAAGGGCACTGTAAAACACTTTGTCACAGAACCAGGCCATTCTCGTTTGTCTTGTTAAGAATGGCCACCTCTGTGCTAATTGTTTTCTCTATTTATGGCCATAGGCCAGTACAATGTGCAATCTTGCTTTGACAGATGTTAAATTCCAGGACACTGTAAATAATCTCATAGAACAACCATTAAAAACCGCATGCAGAGGTTTTAGGATAAATGCAGACTCATCCTCCACAAACCTGAAACCTAGTGGCTGGCCAAACATTTCTCCCAGCAGCACACGACCCCTGTGGCTGTTCAATAGGTGTTAGCGAGTGTTTATCACATTATTTGCAATTATGTGAGTTAGAATCCCGACTAATGCTGGGCTGTTACATCACCCTGCCCCCAGTTTCTGTTCACATTGAACTGAGGGCTCTTAAACCTTTCTGAAAGACTCCTAGAATGTCAAACTGGCTGTAGAGAAAAGTGCCGTATTCCACTGTCAAAATATTCCCTATGTTACCTACTCTTTAAATAAGGATCAAACTTTTCAAAACACGGATGTTTTATCTTGAAGTCTTGTGTTAAGCCGACTGTTTTTGGCACAGCTCTTGTGGTTTCTCTGCCATTTTCTCTGTTGCTGTTTGTTTGATTCAGGGCCCCTGGGCTGAGATTATGATGCGCACTGCTATGGAAAGAGGTCAGTGGGTCTTCTTCCAGAACTGTCACCTGGCTCCAAGCTGGATGCCTGCCCTCGAGAGACTCATTGAAAACATCAATCCAGTAAAGGTCAGAACATATGCATACACATACCATACACTATTATAGTGTTGTACATGTTTACTATGCAGTATGGACAAGTATAGAATTTCATTTGGGTAAATTCCAGGTATTAATAAGTCTGGGGAAATATGTATGTAAAAATATTTGCGTTTCCAGGCAATTGTCCCTATTCTGTTTTCTAAAACAGAGAGTTCCAAATATCTATAAATATATATTGTGATTAAATAATCATGTTTTTCGTGGCATTTGGAGCAGGTAGCCAGCACAGTCAAAATGTTTACCACTGTGTGAAAGAGCAGGCCAGAGTGAGCCTGATGTTGTTGAAAGCAAGGTAAGAAGAAGGTGTTTGACTGAACGTACACTCCTACACAGAGGGCTGGGCCTGAAAGTCACAGCCTGCATAACAGCTCTGCCCCCAGTGCCTCAAACTGTACCAACTCCGGACATCATCGACCAAATTAGTTTTGGAAGAAAATATCTGAATTGCACATAGCATCACAAGTAACCAAAAATAAATAAGTTATGCAATGATGTAGTTATCTTTGGGTACCCTTTCTGCCAAAGGAAGCTGTACCTTTATAGCTGCGTACATCATTTCCATGGACACAATTAATAAACAAGGCTGTGAAAATGATTTAACTTCCCTCAATTCATATTCAGTTCTTATTCTTAAAAGAGACTAAAATATGGAGGGAACAATAATGTAATAGTATTTATTCAATATGTTGGAGTGTGGACTGAACAGCCATGATGGATAAATGCAGGTTTTCACAGGGCTGGCTATTTGTACTCAAATGTTAAATATGCTCTGAAAAATCTAAGAAGTCTAGAAATTTTAGTCTGGAAAAGTATGTCACTTTTAAAATAGAAAGTGTATAGGGATCCTGATAGTATTTTAGACAAGCCTGTCATCTACTTTTCCTTCTTTATTGCCCACGGGCCTCACATGCCCCACAACCCCCAAACAGGTGCACAAGGACTTCCGCCTGTGGCTCACAAGTCTTCCTAGCAACAAGTTCCCAGTGTCCATTCTCCAGAATGGGTCAAAGATGACCGTTGAGCCTCCCAAGGGAATCAAAGCCAATCTACAGAAAACCTACCTGAGGCTCACCGATGATTTTATCTCCTCTTCCACCAAGGTCTGCCTAGTCGTCAGCCGCTGTCCCACTGAGTCTCTCCCTGCTTATTATGTTAACGACTTTATATTTAAAAACACCTGCTGTTTTTGAAAACATGTAGCATCTCCAACTTGTCCCTCTCTCCTCCCCAGACATCACACCTCAAGTCTTTGCTCCTGTCTCTGTGTCTCTTCCATGGAATTGCTCTGGAGCGGAGAAAGTTTGGCCCACTGGGCTTTAACATTCCCTACGAATTTACAGATGGAGACCTGAACATCTGCATCAGCCAACTCAAAATGTTCTTGGACGAGTACCAGGATGTCCCATACAAGGTGAGGGAGAGAGGGCTTCTGTCTATATTAAACAACCTATTAAGACAACAATAGCTCCAAATGCAGATCATTTGCAATCACCCTGACCTTGTCCCCTTTCTCCTCCTAACTTGTCATTACATGTGTCCATTGCTCACAGCTAATTGTGACACATGTATTATCATTGTGGATAGTTTACATATAAGCTTACAGAAACACAGGCCCTTTAGTAGGAAACGTTAGTTTTGTATCAGTTAGAGAGAGAGAGAGAGAATGTGTGTGTGTATGCGTGTGTGTGTGTGTGTGTGTGTGTGTGTGTGTGTGTGTGTGTGTGTGTTTGAGCATGTTCATTTGTCTTCTCTTTTTGTCCTCCACCTGTCCAGGTGCTGAAATATACTGCAGGGGAGATTAATTATGGCGGCCGCGTGACAGATGACTGGGATAGACGTTGTCTGCTCAGTGTGCTGGAGGATTTCTACTGTCCCGCTGTGCTTACTGATGATCATGTCTACTCTGCGTCTGGAGTCTACCGGCAGATAGACACAAATCTGGATATCAAGGTCAGATAAACGCAGGAGCATTCGATAGATCGTGATAAGAGGAGTGCATTAGACTCGACCTTTGTCTGCATCAGTTGGAATACTCCAAGAGTGCATATGTTGTCAAAGGCTGAGAATGATGGGGTTACTCACTGGTCAATATACCCAATGGTTTACATGAATGGTATGACAGATATCTGTAATTAAACAGCATCCCTTTAAAATAGATAATTCATCTTAAAGCAGAGAAACATCATACAATATTTAGTCATTACATGAAAGGGTCAATTCACCAAGACTTGGTGACAAAAAATGGGTGATAAAATGAGAGACTGACTTTTACCAGATGAGATGTGCTGGACCACAGGTTGTTTATATGATTGTTTTTACATCTCTAAAATGTCTGAAAATAATATGCAGCATTTAAAGAATCACATCAACTTCCGACTGTCAAACTAAGTGATGACAGTTACTTGTTGTCTTTGCAATTCTGACTCTAGGGTTACTTGGCATACATCCGTGGTTTGCCCATCAATGATACACCTGAGATTTTTGGTCTCCATGACAATGCTAACATCAGCTTTGCCCAGAATGAGACCTTCGCCCTGCTAGGAGCCGTGGTTCGTCTCCAACCTCGAGCTGCATCTGCTGGGGGCAAAACTCAGGAGGAGGTACAGATTTGATTTTCTTTACTCTTATCTTTTAAGTATTACTTGCATCATGTTATCTGACTGGGTCCAGATCTTTGAATCTGTCCGCTCCACTGAGTGCATAGACGATTCTGTCTGATAACAGGCAATCATATTAAAGTATGTAAACTAATTCAATATAGATTGAGAGGTCTGGGACAACGAAAAACATTATCATTTTGTCAATCAACCAATCAAAAGTTTTTAGCTAAACATATTTAACTGAGCAATGTTGAGAAACATAGTCAGGAATTCGGTTGTGTGTGTTTGTAAATGCCTGGACGATGGCTGAGACATGTTTTTCAGGGAAAAAAGAAAGCAGTGGAGCACACTGATTAAATTGCAGCCTTTAATTGTGTAAACAGACTAATATTTTGAAACTACTGTCTTCAGCAGAGTCAAAAAGACAATCCTTTTGAGTCAAAATGACATCCTTCAAATTAATCAGTGTGCCCCTGTCTTTTGTTCCCCTTCAAAGTTCTCTGACTCTGAGCTGTGAGGCACCTGAGTTAGCCGCATGCTTTTGGAAGATGTTTGAGGAATCCTGTTTCACATGTTGTGTTTCACTGGTGATGTGCCTCTTCTGTAGATAGTGGAGGAGATTGTAGCAGGCATCACTGAAAAGATTCCTCAGCTTTTCAGTGTTCAGGAAGTGATGGAAAAGTACCCGGTCCTCTATGAAGAGTCCATGAACACAGTGCTCATCCAGGAGGTCATCAGGTAACACCAGGCTGTACTGTTAGATAACATCACAAACCACACTTCAAACCACACTGCAGGACTCCTAGATATAATAACACATGTCACTCTGCTCTGTTGCTGTACACTCATGATCAGGGCTGAAAAGATGTGACAAGATGGAGGAAAATTCAGATTATTTTTACACTTTAAATGTAAAAACAGGAAATTGTCTGGTCACATTTTATATCAGCGTGAATCTGAAAGTAGTTGTCAGTTGTGCAGTCAGGTGGTGTGGCCTGTGTATTGAGTATTAGACACTTTACTTGCTCAGTTCTCCTTGTTCTGTCTGTGTAAGTGGTGCAATAATACAGCATCTTGTATCAGTCACACTGGGGGCAGCTTGGATGAATCCCAATTAGTCATATCAACAAATGAACCTGTCCTTTATACTTGACGTAAATGACCAGTTATTTTAAGATATTTAAAGAAAACAGTCACTCAGCAGGAGAACAAACATCTTGGTTTGGTAATCCACTGAGATCAGAGAAAGAAAATGCCATCTGTGCTGCACTGAAATCATCTTTAACAATGTTCAGCTAACCATATGCAGCTGTGTCAAGTGTCCAGAATAGTCTAGTGAATCTTTCCAATGTAAATGTAAAATTATTTCATTTTGAAGTACAAAAAAATAGTAATTACATGTGTAACCAGTAATGTAATATCTCTATTTGAGCCCAGTTGCTGAAATTGTACCCTTCAGAAGTCTCAGCCAGTAATCATAATTATATGGCTTTGTAATCACACTGTAATAATAACAGCTTTTTCATTACGTGTTACGTGTCAGCCACTGGAGTTTGTGATGTCAGCAACTTGTCCAGAGAGAGTTTGGTAGGCCAGAAATCTCTGAATGTGGCATATTTGCTGAGTCATTGGTACTGGTTAACAGTCCTGTCAGCCTCTTCTAAATATATTATGTTCCTTTTTGTGGGGTAATAAAAGCTTTTCTTTTTCTTTTTTTCTGTAAATGTCATTGTCCTCATTATATAAACAAGGTCTTTAGTGGATGGTGTTTTTAAGTACTTCCGTAATTGGTCATTTTATCTCTTGTCTGTCAGATATAACAAGCTGCTGGCGGTCATCTCTCAGAGTCTCAGTGATATCGTGAAGGCTCTGAAGGGTTTAGTAGTGATGTCATCAGAACTGGAGCTTATGGCCAACAGCCTGTTCAACAACATGGTGCCTGATATGTGGAAAGCCAAGGTGAGACACACTCAACAGTTATTCTCCTTCTGATTCCCTTGTGGGTACCAGTGTCCAGCATCAGATGGCATGATACAGCCACCATAAATTTTATATACCATGACATGTTGAAGACAAACCACTTATGGAGACTTTATAAAATGCAGCTTTTATGTGAATGCATTCTCTTCTGACTTTAAATCCTATTGAGAACATTTATTTTTGAACAATTATCTTTTCATATCATTATCTCAAACTTTTTATGCCCAGATTAAAAAATGCAAATTAAAAGAGTAATAAGATTCAGAGGTTGTCTGCATATAGCTCTCTACATGGAGCTGGCTAAGCCGATGGCTAGCTGCTAATGGTGCTAACAACAGCGACAGTGCTGACACTGCTAACAGTGTTAACCAAGGGAAAGCCAATTAGTGGGCGCCAGGCTTCCGCCACAATGTTGTCCTGATATCTTAATACACGACTGCAATAGGCTAGTGGGATACACACACAGGATTCACATGCACTGCACGTACGGCTGGACCGGCCACAGCAACAATCCACAGAGAATTTTAGGATACAACACACACAGAGGCCGCGTGACTTCAATCTCTGTTCAGGACGCTATTACTCCACTGTGTCCTCACATAGCACATAGCTGTTTGCTGCTGTGTTAATGCTCTGAATATTGTATAGAGCTTCTTAGGTAAGGTAACACAAACCCAAACTGTCCAAGTACAGAGTATTGCAGTGTGCCCTGAACTGAACTAATATTGTGACACACATCTGTGTGTTTTATGCTGTTGTGGATGAGACTTGAAGGATTAGACTTTTAACATTTGGAAATGATTTGAGTGTACATCATATCAGATGAACTTTCAATGACATTTCTGTCCCACTCTAATAATTCCAGGCTCTGCTTTCTAAGAATACCTAGCTCATTTACTGGCCATGTGTCTCTATCTGTCCCTCCAGGCATACCCTTCTCTGAAGCCTCTGGCCTCCTGGGTGTCAGACCTGCTTCAGAGGATCAGTTTCCTGCAGAGATGGATCTGTAATGGCATTCCACCTGTTTTCTGGATTAGCGGCTTCTTTTTCCCCCAGGCTTTCCTCACAGGAACCCTCCAGAATTACGCCCGTCGCTCTGGCACCTCCATCGACACAATTGGATTTGACTTTGAGGTCAGACAGTAAGCTACACTACACATTTACCACTCTATATGTGTTTGAATATCAACATATAACTTCATTTTTGGTTTGAAATGCTTTGAGAATTTATTTTTGATGGTTTATCAGCCTCCACATCTGTTTTTTTCTCCCTCAGGTGGTGGTGAAGTCAGTGTCACAGATAACAGAGAAACCAAACACAGGCTGCTACATCCACGGTCTATTCCTAGAGGGGGCTCGCTGGGATACCGAGGCAGGTCAACTCACAGAGTCCAGGCCCAAAGAGCTCTACACAGAAATGGCCATCATCTGGCTGATCCCCAAACCTAACCGCAAGCCTCCAACCTCTGGGGTCTACGTCTGCCCCATCTACAAGACACTCACACGTGCTGGTTAGTACGCACAGTACCTGAGCGTGACTGGATTCATCTATACTACAACTGACATCAGGCAGTGCCTGGCTAAAAAGTTATTTAGAGATTTATCAAATTCATTTTTTAGTCAAGGAGATGGATGAAGTGAAACTTTTGCTCAGTGTAGTAACCCTGACTTTTAGTGTGACGACATGTTGTGCTGCCCACTCTAGTGTTTGTGTGTGTCTCCTCTCGGTGGTTTTATTACTCACCCAAAATAGACTCCAGTTAGTGTCTTGTTTCACGAAGCGTCTGAAAGTGCAGCTCTGTATTTTCCACCCACAGCAGCACGTAGCCAACACCTTGTGCTGGCACGGTAGACTGCTCAGAAAAACTTAGCTCAGCACAGTGACGGGGAAATACAAGCAATTAAAATGTCTTCATGTCTTCTGAGCTGCTTTGTGTTGCTTTTGTAGGGACTTTGTCTACAACCGGTCATTCCACCAACTACGTGATGGCGGTGGAGCTGCCCACAGATTGCAGTCAGAGACATTGGATCAAACGGGGAGTGGCCCTCATCTGTGCACTGGACTACTAAATACAGAGACACACACACACACACACTTTTAAAAACTGTCTATAAACTGTATCTGTCACAGCCCACAACGATGATGATTGCAGTTGTGGTTGCTTAGACAGAATCACATCATACACAGACACTGTCTATGCACTTAATGTCTCTAAAATGAGCTCAGTGAAACCTCTGTATGTAATAAACTGTTTTTCACTATGCCACATTAGTGTAATATTGTTATGTAAGGTTATTTAATGACATCACTGGGTTAGAGGGAACCTGCTCCAGTGGTTTCCTCATACTATACTTCAACTTTTCCGGACCACACATACCAATGTAAGTTTTTCTTTTGATCTACTCTCATCCAGTACTCTAATAAACCAACCAAACCACCAGCTTCTCTTGTTCTCCAGAACAGAATATACGTCCTGCTCCTTTAAGACTTCCACCGAGGGCCAGTTGAGAAATATGACTTGACTGTAGGAGGGTGGTGCTTAAACAAACAGTGACAGTGACTGGCCATGTGAGCACAACCAAAGGACTCCTGATCAACGGGAAGCTGAGATCAGCAGAATCAACAGAAGATCCTAACCACTGCTGTGTGATCAAGACTTCTCTGACTGGATTTTAATTTCTGACATTCAGCTTATTTAAAATATTGGGAATTATCTGAAGGGACAGCTTTGACCGACTGACATAGGTTATAAATAGGCGGGTGTCTGTGAGAGAAGTAGTTACTGTGTGATTAATACAAATGTAACTTGTTTCATAAGCTTCATTGTAGGTACAGTGAGTTAGTGTGTGGGGTTCACACAGAGGCTGCGGTGCCCAGGACAACCAGACGCGCCAGCAGTGCTCAAGGATTCCTCTCAGCTTTACGCACTTACCGGAGGACAGCCGGCGTCATCGCATTGCTCTGGTGAATTACTAACGCTTTCTCGTCCAGAGTACAGCTGGTGGCAACAAGCCGGTGTGACCATGCTACAAAATGGAAACGGAAAAGAGACGCCGCTGCAAGCGCCAAAGGCTGAGGCAGAGCCGGACTCCCCGGCTGACGACCCGAAACAGCAGCAGGAGCAGAAGGAGCCGCAGCAGGAGCAGCAGGAGCCCGCTCCCCCAGCTGCCAACAGCGAAGCTACACACTTCGCACTGCCCGCTCATCCCAAACTGGACATAAAGCGCAACGCAGTGACGGACGATTATAAGATCTCCAGTCAGGTTCTGGGCTTAGGGATCAATGGGAAAGTGCTTCAGTGCTTCAACAAGAAGACTGGAGAGAAGTGCGCACTGAAGGTACTGAAGTCACCTGACACTCACTGTTTATGTATGTTATAAAGAAGTCAGTAGGAGGATAGACCCCCTCAGGCCAGTGTACACACCTCATAAATAAACTTAAACAAGTCAATTCAGTTCATTAAATCAAAGAAGTTAAAGGTATGCACTGCAAAATGTAATGCTCATTGTGTTTCCCAAATGATCGTACTTTGATTTTTTTTTAGTCTACTTCTGTGTTTACAAATATCAAGTTGATAGATTAAATGTTTTACAGTGTCTGGAAATAGTTTGACTTTCTGTCTGGCAGTGGTGGGATGTAACTAAATACATTTAGGCTCCCAAATTACTGTACAATTTTGAGGTTAGAGGGAAATATTGTATGATTTTACTCCACTACATTTATCAGACAGTTTTAGATATGTGTTACTTTGCAGATTCAGAGTATTAACACACAATTTGAATATGAACAAATTAATTATGTTATATTAATATAGAATAAACTGTCCAGAAGTATAAAAAGTCATTAAAATTCCTCCACCTTGACCAGCTGCAACGTAAAAGTGATGAGCACATGAATGCATTGCTAATTATTATCCAGTAATATATGCATTATTCTGAAATGGGCCATTCTGCACAATGAGTACATACACTTTCAGTACTTTAGGTATATTTTGATGGTAATACTAATGTACTTTTACTTAAGTGAGATTGTGAATGCATTACTTTTACTTGTAACAGAGTAAATTTACACTGTAGTATTACAATTTCATTTAAGTAAACGATCTGAAGACGTCTTCCTACACTGCTGTCTACTGTCCAAACCTGTCAGTCAGTTTGGAGTAAACTGTAGAGGAGTGTTTTGAGTATTTAATTTTGGTGGTGGATCGACACCTGTTTAGTTTTAGACCGCAATCCTTTAAAGCAAACAGTTGCAAGTTTGTTATGTAGGCTACAAGGATGAAGTATTGATACCTGTCTAAAAAGTCTGAGGCCAAAAGTCTAGAAGAACTTTGAATGTTATTGAGGTCAGATCTGTGTCACACATATATAGGACTACTGATGGTAATAGTGACGAAGAAAACCTGTCTTTGTGCGTGTGAGTAGCTCTTCAGTCACCATGCACTTACCTACACTCATTATGCTGTGTCTGTATTTTTTCAAAGATTATGACTGTATTTCGAGGACATGTATGCATGTATGTGCACCTGCTGTTAACATTGGGCACTGCACATGTTGCCCTCGGAGCTCACATGCGCTACATGTGGACAGGCTAAACATGAACATGGAGCTGTGTTTCATGGAATTTTAGCCTATCATTAGAGCAGATGCAGGTTCAGGGGTGTACAGTCACCCAGCCGTACGTCATGACATGTTACACTGCTTCATAGAGACACGTGGATTTTGACAGTGACACCTTGTTCTGGGAGCAGCGGAAACTTGGGCACGCCTTCATGCATGCATAAAAAGGCACACAAGCATGGGTCGTGTGGCTGTCACCACCCGGGCACAGACTTGGAGAGATTTATGGGCTTACAGTAATCCATCTGGATCTGAAGTGCCAAACCAGGCAGCAGCGGTGTCACAAGCAGAGCTGCAGACCCAGGCTCTGGGATAGAAAGAGTAACACAGGATGAGAAAGAGAGATAAACTGCAGCAGAAAATAGGACGCCACAAACAGAAGATGAAAGGCCCAAAGGGTTGGGATGCTTGATAGCATCATGTCAGACTGAGGGGGAGAAAAACACAGTGACAGTTTAGAAATGACAGCACAGACAGTGATAGTATGGAGGTCCATCCCTGCTAGTGTGATGAAAAATAGATCCTGCAAGTCGCAACCTTCTCGCAATAATGAGTTAGTATCTCAAAATAATGAGAAACAATACTATTTTGAGATACACATTTTTGAGATAACAAATTATTTTGAGTTATTAACTCATTATTTTGAGATACTAACACTTTTTTGGGATACTTATCTACTATTATGTCATCAGACCCATTATTTTAAAAAGTATGTCATTATTTTGACATACTAACTTATTATTTTGAGATACTAACTCATTATTTTGAGATATTAATTCATTATTTTGAGATATTAATTCATTGTTTTGAGACACTAACACGTTATTTTGAGATATTAATTCATTATTTTGAGATACTAACACATTCTTTTGAGACACTAAATCATTATTTTGAGATACAAACTCATTGTTTTGAGATATTAATTCGTTATTTTGAGACACTAAATCATTATTTTGAGATACGAAATCATTATTGTGAGATATTAATTCATTATTTTGAGATACTAACTCATTATTTTTGAGACACTAACACATTTTGAGATACTAACACATTCTTTTGAGACACTAACACATTATTTTGAGATACTAACACATTACTTTGAGATACTAACTCATTTTGAGACACTAACTCATTATTTTGAGATATTAATTCATTATTTTGAGATACTAACACATTATTTTGAGATACTAACTCATTATTTTGAGATACTAACACATTACTTTGAGATACTAACTCATTTTGAGATACTAACACATTATTTTGAGATACTAACTCATTATTTTGAGATACTAACACATTACTTTGAGATACTAACTCATTTTGAGACACTAACTCATTATTTTGAGATATTAATTCATTATTTTGAGATACTAACACATTATTTTGAGACACTAACTCATTATTTTGAGACACTAACACATTATTTTGAGATACTAACTCATTATTTTGAGACAGTAACTCATTATTTTGAGATACTAACTCATTATTTTGAGACACTAACACATTATTTTGAGACACTAACTCATTATTTTGAGATACTAACACATTACTTTGAGATACTAACTCATTTTGAGATACTAACACATTATTTTGAGATACTAACTCATTATTTTGAGATACTAACACATTACTTTGAGATACTAACTCATTTTGAGACACTAACTCATTATTTTGAGATATTAATTCATTATTTTGAGATACTAACACATTATTTTGAGACACTAACTCATTATTTTGAGACACTAACACATTATTTTGAGATACTAACTCATTATTTTGAGACACTAACTCATTATTTTGAGATACTAACTCATTATTTTGAGACACTAACATTATTTTGAGACACTAACTCATTATTTTGAGACACTAACACATTCTTTTGAGATACTAACTCATTCTTTTGAGACATTAACTCATTATTTTGAGATACTAACTCGTTATTTTGAGACACTAACACATTCTTTTGAGACACTAACTCATTATTTTGAGATACTAACTCATTATTTTGAGACACTAACTCATTCTTTTGAGATACTAACTCATTCTTTTGAGACATTAACTCATTATTTTGAGATACTAACTCATTATTTTGAGACACTAACTCATTATTTTGAGATACTAATTCATTATTTTGAGACACTAACTCATTATTTTGAGATACTAACTCATTCTTTTGAGACACTAACACATTCTTTTGAGATACTAACTCATTCTTTTGAGACAGTAACTCATTATTTTGAGATACTAACTCATTATTTTGAGACACTAACACATTATTTTGAGATACTAACTCGTTATTTTGAGACACTAACTCATTATTTTGAGATACTAACACATTCTTTTGAGACACTAACACATTATTTTGAGATACTAACTCATTATTTTGAGATTCTAACTCATTCTTTTGAGACACTAACACATTCTTTTGAGATACTAACTCATTCTTTTGAGACAGTAACTCATTATTTTGAGACACTAACTCATTATTTTGAGACACTAACACATTATTTTGAGATACTAACTCGTTATTTTGAGACACTAACTCATTATTTTGAGATACTAACACATTCTTTTGAGACACTAACTCATTATTTTGAGACACTAACACATTCTTTTGAGACACTAACACATTATTTTGAGACACTAACACATTATTTTGAGATATTAACTCATTATTTTGAGATACTAACACACTATTTTGTGATCAAAGTCATTATTTTAAAAAAAGTAGCTTATTATTTTGAGATAATTACTCAAGATTTTGAGAAAGTTTCTTATTAAGTTTCCATCACACAAGCAGAATTGGGCTTCCAAAGTAGTATATGTTACCAAAAAATCGTAAAACTAATTTGTTAGAAAACACTGATCTGTTTACATGTTGCGACAGCACAAGAGAGTTTTGTAGAAACATACTGTGGGCTATTAAGAGAAGGTGTTGATTTGTGAAAATGTTGGTTTGTGTAGTCACTTATAACTGCTGACTGCATCCATAACAGCATCACCTGGTGCTCGACAGACTGAAGCATCCTCCAGGGAGAGCAGGTGGGAGAGCCCCCAGCTTTAAGTAAACACCACAAACCCACTACTCTCAATGTCTGAAACCCGTTTGTCTTTGAGGACCCTATTTAAAGCTTTAAGTGATGACACAGGTCACGCTCATGAAATCACAGTTTGTCTTCTCTATAGCAGCTCTTACTGGTGTCTGTGTTGGTTTGCTTGTGAATTGGATTGTACTGGACAAAGTGATAGTGTTGTGATGTTTTTATTCTACTGTATTGCCATTCCAACTCTAATTTACAACTTTCCCTGTATTTCTTTAATCTAAAGGCAAATAGAAAGCTAAAACAATAATTGAAATAATCGAGAGTGTTTGATGTGGAGGGGGGCGGGGTGAAGAGAGTTGACCAGCTCACTGGCTTTTTAATTAAGTGTTGCTCTAAGCGCTAAACGTAATGGATGAGTATAGGTTTAATCCACTTTGCAGCAGAGCTGGAGGGCAGCCATCCTGTTAATGTAATTCACTTAGAGTCATCAGAATTCTTTTAACTTGAATTTGTCTGACTCCTGGGAGGAGAGGGACCTGGAAGAGCACCGTGGCGTACGATAGTCCTCTTGAGCACCCCCATTAACTGCTAATACCATTGGAAGCACATATCTGGCCGGTGATTGTTCCATTTTAGCGCATCAAGTGCCTTCCAGGTTAGCACACGGAAAGATGTCTAAGCTACAGGTCTGTGCACAGGCTTCCATTCATAGTCAAAATCTTCCCCTTCACATGTTTGTGTATCTTCACATCTGTGGTCAGGCCTCTGGCATCCTGGTGGCACATCTGGGTTTCCTCTGGAACCAACAGAGACCAAACTGAAATAGTAATCCTCAGTGGTTTGGTCAGACACTGCATGCAGGAGATCTTGTGTGGGAAACTGCAATCAGATCTTGCCCAGACTCGCTCAAGGCAACCGGTGCTGTTAAACAAGTTAATCAGTCTCAGAGGTTTGGGCTTTAAAGTCTCCATTGACTCTCTTTAGCTGCTCGTTGAGCAATGCAAGTTCATTATCTGCTTTGAAGGCAGCATGGAGGAAACATGTTGCAATACTGAAGCTCAATGAGGATGTCTCGAATGAATGCACCAGGAGATCCTTTGTGGTTGAGGATATTTGTAGTATTCAAAAGAGCTGGAGGTTATGTCGGTATCGATCACTTGATTGCTGCAGTCTGTGTGTTTAGTTTGTACAGAGGAATTTAAGATAAGATAAGATAGAACTTTATTCAACCCAAAAAGAAATTGCTGTGCAGCAGTTTCAATGCAAAGTCCAAATATAAAAAATTAAAATCTAATAATCTAAATACAATATATGCAATGCCAAAAAGAAAAACAAGTTCGTAGCATGGATTATAAATATAAACAGATTCACAGAAATTATCTTAATGGGTTGCAAATACATATGTATATATTATATCAGATCTGTGGTATACATGAGTGAGTATATGATAACATTTTTATTGCCTAGTGGGGACATTCACTTGGGATTTTACTCATAACATTTTGTGTAAAGTACCCTGTGGTTTACCTCTGATGTCAAGGAAAACTCTTACTCGAGTTGAAAGTTTGTTGTGTGCTGAGTCTGTTGGGTGAGGGTTTTTTTTAATTTGGGGTTTTAAAAGTTTTTCGAATCATATTATAAAAGCCTACTGCAAACAACTACACAGGAATGATTAGAAATATATTCATGTTTTTATCATTTGTAGTGGTGCTAGCTGTGTAGCTCCAGGGGTGGCAGTGTTGGTCAGTGTGTTGATCTGTCCGCAACTTTGGTCCAAACTGAAATATCTCAACAGCCCAGAGCATAAATCCTACTGATTTTGATCCCCTGACTTCTCCTCCATCACCACCATGAGGTTGACATTCATGTTCCCCTCAGGATGGTAACATTTCATCAGGTCCAAATTTTTATGTGTCCAGTAGTTTAGTTTATGACCAAATACCTCCACAACTAATGACATCAGTCAGCTCTCAGTTATGTTCAGTTATGTTTAGTGCTACCAGTGTAGTGGAAAGTATAATTTCCAACAACATCCCATGCTGGTATGGAAATTTAGGGGCTAGAGGCAAAAGCAAGCTTGCAATAAACACAGCCAGCAAATTCTCACAGGGCCCCACAGACAGCTGAGGGTGAGGTGCAACATGCAAAACATGAGGAAGCAACATTAATAGTTAAGGACGCTTCACATTATTTGTTTGATGAAAATATTCATTTTATTTTAGATTTATTAGATACTAGTGACTGCTGCTGTTTTTTATGATGTCTATGTTATATGTAATAACTGTTAATATTTCCGCACTTCCATCCCAATCATTTGGCCCACTTTTTGCTTGTTTATTGTTTTTATCACATGCACTCTGACCCATGGCAGAGGAGGTTTTCAAGTGTATGTCTGTGGAGCTGAAGGCAAATTGTCTGTTCTTTTCTAATTAGTAAATGTTAGCATGCTAACATGCTAAACAAAGATACTGAACATAGGAAACGTTACACTACCACAGACTGTAAAAATATTGCACGTAGCCACGGTAACGTCACCCATTGGTTTGTGGACTCCCATTTCTAAGCCTCGATTTGACGTTTCAGCCATCGCCATTGCAGTTTTTGGCACTTACATGTTGGCTTCATTTTTCAGCCTGTTAGGTTCCCGCTTACATTAAACCTGCTAAACATCAGCATGTTAGCACTGACATTGTGAGCTTGTTGCTGTACTAGTTATTACATATTTGCATTATTATTAAACTGCCATAATTTTAGTCATAAGCTAAATGCAGTGGAGCAGTGTAACATAGTAATTCCCTAATGCCATATTGTTATTGCTGAGCAAGGCAGGTACAGACAATTATTACAACACAATGCATAATAACATGCATTGATTAACAGTATACCACCTCTAGACCACTTTGCAGTAGAGTTTATGAGCAGCGCTTTATTAGTAGAAGCTGTAAAGATAAACCACCTTTTAATCAAGACATGCAGACCAGCGCTGTCCAAGTCGCTAATATTTGATAGAGTGTAAACATGTCAGAGCTGAGTGAGTGTGTGTGTGTGTGTGTGTGTGTGTGTGTGTGTGTGCACACGTGTGTGTGTGTGTGTGAGCTTCAGTTGAGAGGAAGTGTGCTTTTAAACTCATTATCAGGTCAAGGTGTGAGTGTGTGTTACATCCTCTATGGGCAGAGATCTGATTGGTTTAGAGGACTGTGAGGATGTGGTTGATTGGTTTACAGCAGGATCAGGGACAAGCGTGCATTAAGTCGATGTGTCGCCACACAGAAGAAAGAGAGGGGATTAACTGTGTCGGTCTCAGTCTCTTAATCATCTCTCTGTCTGCCCCTTTGTGTTTTACTGTATATGTGTATTTAACTCACACGGTCCTTTTATTGTATCCAATTCTGGTTCACTGCAGGAAATTAAGGAAACCAGCTCACACGCTGCCTGCTCTGATTAAAGTCATAAAGCTATAAATGACACAGCAGAAACAAACCTGCCCACTGCTTTTCTTGACAAAATAGGACACGTATAGTAGTCGATCAGACACCGGAAACCCTTAACTTCTACTTTCAACACCCCGCTGCTCTGAAACACTCGGCCCACACTTCCTCTTTTGACTTTAGTGAGCTGAAACTCAACGTTGCGAGCTGCTGTGACATTTGGAGTTTCCAAGAAATGTGTAATTATTTCATCTCCACCCACAGAATCTGAGATTTTATAAATATTCTTTTCATATTTTGAGAATTATCAAGCCACCTATTAGCAACCACGGGTTTGGTGTGTGTGTGTGTGTGGGTGGGCGTGTGTGTGTGTGTGTCAGTCATAGGTCAGTGAGTCAGCCTCTATGTGTGTTACTCCAGACCTTGTGAACAGCAGATCACTCCATCCCTGTCACATCCAAAAATACACCCTGACTGAAGATGTGCGCTATGTCAAGGTCTGCCACCTGCTGTGTTTGTGTGTGTGTGTGTTTACGTGCATCTGCTTATGTCAAACACACATCCTGTCATGTGACCAGGCTGCCTTTATTTAAGGATTATATGTGTTTGTCCTACACATGGTGGATCAGTGAAGACAGTCAGAATTGTGTCAATGTTAATGTTAATTTTTTTATTTTTATTGTTCTCTTCCTGGATTTACACTATTAACTTTTCACCCACTAAAAAAAAGAAATCATTATTTGACCATGTATGACTATATTAATGAAATAGTTAACAAAAAAACGTATGAAAAAATATTGTTTTGTTGACATGATGCTTCAGACTTGAGGGATTTTAGATGCTGTGATAGATTTCAGTCCAGGGTCAACAAATTTTACTTTAAAGGAGCCTTTTTTTTTTTTTTTTTTTTTCTACCAAAAACAATTTTTTAAAAATCTGTCTGGAGCCACAAAACATATTTGAGTCTTGTGATGAAATCTAAATTAGCATATCTACATTACTAATTGATCTAAATGAGCGTTCATTAATATGTTTTACTAAACATGGCTACTCTGAAGTGAGATAATTATGATTATTTGGGACTTTAACTTTGCAGTGTTGGCAGTGAAAGCAAATAAATCTGTCCACGCACTATTAAATTCTCCTTTTTTCTCAGAGACTTTTCATTTTTTAGATTTGGAGTCTATAACTACCCTATAGGAAGACTCAACACTAGCCACTGTTGAGGTTTGAGGTTTGGCAAAATTTAGAAGAAAAGGCGCGAGGCTGTAGATGTATGACACACATTTTAGTTGATTTTTTTTTTTTTAAATTCAGTGTATGGGGTACACAGCTGGATAATGTAAGAATTTCTGTAGGCCTACAACAATAATAAATAAAAGCTAAAGTGTTAAAAAAAAATCATTATTCATGTCCATACGATTTTTTTGTCAAAGCCACAGGGAGCCACTTCAGACGGGCTAAAGAGCCGCATGTGGCCCCTGGGCCGCAGGTTGCCTACCCCTGGTTTAGGTGATATGGATGAGATTTTTATTACAGATTTAATTAACGCTCTTTCTTTTATTAACATTTGTGCTGTAACAAACAAACATTTTCTTTCTCAGTTAATCCATTGATCATTTATGCTGCAAATATTTTAAATACCCATTACAGTTTGCTAAAGCCTAAAGCTCTTCAAATGTCTTGTTTCATTCAACCAACAGTTCAGAACAGTTCTTGAATTTGCAGTGATGAGGAACCTTTACAAATGAGAAGCTGGAACCAGGGAATGTGTGCCGGGAAAGTGATGACAGTTGCAGATACATTTTTTTAGGTTGATCTACTAATCAGTGTTCAAATTCATGTGTTCCTGATATTATATGAGACCAAAGGCTTCATACTATCCGTAAAGCAAAAACTTTAACTCATTTTGTTATCGTTCTGAATTGTTCATTTGGAAAACAGGAATTTTCTAAAAAGAAACTCAATCTGACCACACTGAGGGTCAGTCAACAACAATGTTTAATCAGCGTGGAATTTATCAATAGAAATGAATGTATTGAGTCCATCAGTCGTGTCATACACTGAAAATTAATTTTAATTAATTGATAATTAAATCATAATATTCATCATTCTCTCTTTCTGTGTCTCCCAGATTCTCTACGACAGCCCCAAAGCCAGACGAGAGGTGGAGCTCCACTGGCGAGTGTCAGGAGGGCCGTATATTGTTCGCATCCTCAGCCTGTATGAAAACATGCATCATGGGAAGAAGTGCCTGCTCATCATCATGGAGTGGTAAGAGTCACATTTCACCTCCAGTTTACACACTTTGACCTATCTGTATACCTTATCTACATATTAGGTGATATGTACTGTAAGTTATTATATAGATATAATGATTACATTCTTCTATTTAATAAAATAATTAGAAACATGTTGATTATCAAAAAAGAAACAATTGCCGTTTTCTTTTTTTTTTAAGTTGACATTGAGTAGAAAAATTATTTCCATTAGACAGTGAGGAGTCCTGCTATTTTAATATGGGGCTCAAACAGGCTACAGAGCTTATACAGTGACTACAAATCCCCATAAGTCACTGCTCTGCATGACTCTTTTCAACTCACGTTGTTGACCAGAAAATGAGAAGTGACAGTCACTGTTCAGAGTCCACAGGTTTCCACTGGAATCTTTGCATTGTTTTATGATATATAAAGAACACGAGCTCTGTGGTAAATACAGACACCCAGAGGTGGAGGAAGTACTCCAACTCCGAGTCTGCAATTTTATTTAAACTTAACCCCAAAACAAATACACCCCTTCCACAAGTGTTCCTTTGGGAGCTGTGTTAATATCTTTGATGTCATTTAAGTTTGATTACTATCACGATTTATCTCCATTCCTCGAGAGCAAGGATGTGGAAGAGGGAGAGTAGCTGGCAAAGCATGGCTGTGTATGAACACAAGGATAGTGAGTGGACAGCGAGGAGATATTTTCTGAATTTGAGAAAGAAAAAAGTGTGAGCTCATTTTAATTACTTTATACACTGCTGGGTAACTTAACCTATAATGATAATAATACATCATAATTCATAAGTTGATTTGTATTTTCTATTAATAATCAAAATCTGCAAAATGACTAAAGTTATCATATAAACAGTGGAATAAAAAGTACAATATTTGCCTCTAAAATGTAGTGGAGTAGAAATACAAAGTAGCAGAAATTGATAATACTCAAGTAAGATGGAAATACCTCAAAGGTGTACTTAAGTACCGTACCTGGATAAAAGAAGAAGAGGAAGAAGATTTACTTTTAATGGTAGAAATTAAAGTTTTTCACTCTGTTGTAATACACACATGTGCACAAACAGGACCTGTACATGCGTTAAATAGAGAGATGCCAGAGCGAGGGGGCTGCCCATGGTCAGGCGCCCCAAGCAGTTGGGGGTCGGCGCCTTGTTCAGGGGCACCTTGGCAGTGCCCGGGCGGCGAACTGGCACCTCTCCAGCTACCAGTCCACGCTCCATATTTGGTTGTGACAGGGACTTGAACTCTTTATTTAAATGGAGTCTGGTGAGTTTGGCGAAAGTGATTTTGGCGCTGTTTCTTGTTAAACAAAAAAGATCTTACTCTTGAACAAAAAGGTCGTTCTCTGTAGGGATTCTCCCCGTACGTTGTCAGACACTTAGAATAATCTTTTTTACACACCAGAGGCAAAAGGGAGCACTTTTAGTGGACGGATATTGACAGTGTGCACATGCCCCCAAGTGTTTACACTGCAGCCTGTGTCACCGCTGCTGGCTGCAGGCATCTCACTTACTACTGAACCAGTTTCAAACAATGTTGCTCCCATCTGACACTTAGATAATCCAGGTTGAAAAATACCAAACCTACCCTTTAAGCTCAGGCTTTTTGTCACTGAGGGCATGCTAAAGGTCAGTTATAAGACCTGACACTCAGACGAGTCAGAGTGAAGACGTCAGGTCTGATGGTGAGATAGAGCGACAGAATTCCATCTGGGCTTCACGTGTCATAACAAACTGTCCACAGTAACACCCTCGAGTGACTCCAATGACGCTGCTAAAACATTGCATGTTTCTGTTTGTTTGTGTGTGTATGGGCATACATGTAGTTAGACTTTGTACTTTTTATTGCCTTTCACTTGTGAATGGAAAAAAACCATAATGAGTGAGAGGAATAGAGAGAAACTACAATGATACTTCTCTTCAAAGGAATTTTAACTATTGAGTAACTGGTTTTCATCATTGCGTTTATTGACACAGCAACTGTTTGTGTTGTACTGTATGTAGAGACCCTGTGTGTGTGTGTGTGTGTGTGTGTGTGTGTGTGTGTGTGTGTTTTAATGGTAATCTCTCACTGCTTCCTGTGTGAGCGAGGGTCAGAGGAGGACAGCGCCACAGCCCATCACAGACAGTTTAAGCACACTTTAAGGCACACATTTCTCTCCCAGCTATCTGTTCATCTTGGCGCTCACGAACCACAAAAAGTTTGCTGTTACTTAATACACAGTAGCTCGCATCCACGTCACCATGAGCACAACACACACAATTTTTTGAGGACCAGAGGGGAGAGTTTCAGTGTCTGATGTGTGGTTGTCATTCTGAAACTGTAACATATGTGGGGGTGAGAGTGTCTCAACTTTTTACAAATTAGGTCAGAGGTCTCAGGTACGAAATGTGATCAACATTCATCATCTTTCTTTCTGTCAAAAGAATTATTCAGTTGTAAAACCATAAATTAATACAGTCTCATAAACCCTGTACGTTCTTTTCAACAAGAAAAGTTTGGTGCTTTTTCCTTTTTCCGTCTTTGATCCAGTTTTCCTCTCTGTTTTACAGTAGAAGATGTCCACTTGCTATTTTTAGAATTTTATTTTCACTTACCTTTTTTTCTTTTGCAAGAAACCGAAAGCTCGAGGTGAAACCCCAAAGTGTTTTGAGCTGTAAAACAACTCAACAGATTTCCATTGAAATCCAACCCAGTGGCTCGCAGTGTAAAACTGAGTAGATGTAGAGAACAGTAAATATCTTTCTGTCAAACTTTGTGTGGTAATGATTTATTGTTGTCCCTCGGTCTCAAGACAACTTTGAGGTCTTGGCCTTAAAATCGACTGCATATTTACTCGGTCATGTCTTGATCTAAGACAAAGAGGACTTGAGATTTTATATCAAGACTGATCAAGACCAGGACTGTGGGGATATCAGGGAGTGTTGAATAACGATGGTAAAGTTGATTTCAGCTCCGTAGTGTTTGTTTGTATTTGTTTGCTCACAGAAATCAAAGGAAAAACCCACGCATAATATTCACCTCTGCAATTCCTTTTAATTGTTTTATTAAGACATTTCTCAGGCACACTTATACATACACACACACATATACTCTATATGGCGGGTACCGTAAAACTTCAGTTAAACACCCGGTCCCTTTACTAGCCTGGTGTGGCTACACATTTTGACAAATAAAGGCCTGTCTCAGTTAGAAGCCTGGTCTTGTTGCCAAGCAGTTCATTTTTATAGAAGTTCTTTGGATGTATTTTTTGCGACCCACTTAAGCTAACATTAGTTAGCTGTTTGGATATAAATATAAATGTTTAAACATTTGTCAATATGGAGATGCTACACATTATAAGCTTGGTTGATTTTATTTTACTGAAACCATGAGCACCATAGAAGACTTTGATTCATTCAGTCACCTGCATGATGAAAAAAAAAGTGGTGACTTCCTTTTTCTGAAGCTGTCATTAAGTCAGAACATGTGTCAATTCCTCGATTACCTGGGATGTTATTCATATTCCTTTAGTCCATAAAGGTCCACTGATCAAAAGAATCAAAAATGTTTCTCATAAAAATGTATCCAAGTTATAAATATTGTTTTAACAGGATAAAGTTGTGTTGTGTCAGTATGCTGGGTGCTGTAACCCACGAGTGCCATGAAATGAGTGTCATAACAACACATCATTGATATGTTATTCAAACCCTAGTTTATATACAAGTTAAATTCATACTGGTTTAAATTAACAATCTGATTGTGTTTCCCATGTTTGCTGAGCAACAGTTTTGTGTAAAAGGAATTAAAGGCCTGTCCCAAATACAGGCCTGTTGAGTTCAGAGAGGAATCTTCATTTGTTCTTCATTTGTATTCTGTGGGTGTTTTTATGGGAATGTAGATCTTTCAGATCGATTTGAGGAGTGCCTGTGGTTTGCATGTTCAACATTTTATCATGAGTGATTCATGCAGTGTGGGACTCACACCTGTCTGGTCATGGTCTTGACTCCGTCTCAGTGTAGGTGGTCTTGACTACAACACTGATTACTTGCAGTTGTGTGAGGACAATAATTTCATTTCTGTCATTTTGCAACATCACCTTCAGTCTGCTTTGTTTGCCCCTGTGGAGTTTACCTGTTGTACTGTTACTGTGGTGCTTTGTGCAGATGCCTTTATTCATTGCAGCCCTGATTTATTACTCATCGCATCATTGTTTTCAGTGTCTTCACTGAACTGCATGACATGGGTAAAAATTTAAATCGGGAAAACATTTATTTTTGCAAAAAAAGTGGGAAGATGTTCCTCCTGCCTTTTTTCTGCAAAAGGCAGATTCTTGAAAGTTTTCACACTTTTAAAATAAGTTTTTTGTAAATATGAAAATAGGGAGCGCTGATCTGCTCAACTTCAGTTTATTTAAAGTGCACTGTACTCAGAAAGTCTCGGGTCAAGGTTAATCATTAAGAAAAAAAAAATAGGTCAGTGATCACATTCGGGTTTTTTTTAGAAATTCTCAGAAAATGTTATTAATTCTATTTAAGGTTGATGTATGTGATGTACAGGTGAAATTATGCCCTGAAGTGTCGATATAGCAGTTTTATGAATCATGTTTATGTGTGTGTGTGTGTGTGTGTGTGTGTGTGTGTGTGTGTCACCAGTATGGAGGGAGGAGAGCTGTTCAGTCGAATCCAGGCCAGAGGAGACCAGGCCTTCACTGAGAAAGGTGAGGACTGATGGACTGTGTTGTAAACACATCACAGGATGTGAGCGAGAAAGGATGAACCATTATTTACAGGACAGAGTGAAATAAGGCAGACATCTTGGAAAACATTAGACAGGGAGAGCACAGAATACATTTGTTCCATTCTTTTACATGATTTCTGCTTTACTTGTGTGTTTTGTTGTGTGATATTGGAGCTGCTTCTGGTTTGAGAGAGTGTGTTTTCCTCTTTTCTTCCCAGAGGCTTCTGAGATCATGAGGGACATCGGCACGGCCATCGAGTATCTCCACAGTATTAACGTGGCACACAGAGACATCAAGGTGCAGTATGATCAAGATCATGAAGAATATGAATGGTTCTAGGTCATTAAAGACATGTTGTCATATTTTTTTCTTCTTCTTCTGCCTCATGAGCAGCCAGAGAACCTGCTGTACACCACGAAAGACAAAAATTGTGTCCTCAAATTAACAGACTTTGGATTTGCTAAGGAGACGACGCTACACAACCCTCTGCAGACCCCCTGTTACACACCGTACTATGTGGGTAAGTTGCTTTACGTAGTTTCCAAACTATGACATGTTCAAGGGAAGGGTTTATGATTACAGGATCTTTACAGATGCTTTTAAGTCATGTTTTGCCACTGATCTCCATTTATAATTTTTATCTGTCTCTGTGTGTTTGTGTTCTGCCAATGATAAGCTCCTGAGGTTTTGGGTCCGGAGAAATACGACAAGTCATGTGACATGTGGTCTCTGGGCGTCATCATGTACATCCTGTGAGTACTGGGTGTAGTGTCACAGATGTGTTAGTGTGATGCATTCTGTGTACCCTCAGACAAATCGTAGATTAATGTTTTTAGTTTTAAAGTTGCCCTGTGTGTCTCACCATGTTTGCCTCTGTAGGTTGTGTGGCTTCCCTCCATTTTACTCCAACACGGGCCAGGCCATTTCTCCAGGGATGAAGAGGAGGATCAGGATGGGCCAGTATGAATTCCCCAACCCAGAGTGGGCGGAGGTGTCACAGGAAGGTGAGAAGCTCACACAGGCCACGTCTACACTGACAGACATTTGAAAATGCTTGTTTGTTCTCCAATATTCAGCCCTGAAAATATAGGTTTTCAAAAACATTCCCCAGAGTGGACAAATTTACTGTCAGACGACACAAACTGCTTTCTATGAAAAATAAACCTATATATTCAAGTACACAGCTATGGACTATTTTCTACACAATATATATGTGTCAGTGACATCACATGCATAGTGTGTTTAGCTGTATTCAACACAAACGTGAGAGTCAGGAATCAAAAAAATGACTTTTCCTGCTGAGACCGTTCAGTGAAATGTCAGTTCAGCTCTTTACCAGATGATGGTGGCAGTGGACAGTTTTGTTGTTTCCCATCTGAAAGAGAAAGATGAGGACATTGAACCATTTTGAGTTTGATTTTTTACTTGTGGACAGCTCAGTGACCACTAGTTTAAAAGGTAGTATTGTCATATTTATGTGCATCAGTCAGACAGGGTCTGACTGTAAAGCCCACAGCACCTCTGTTAAAAAGCAGAAAACCATTAAACTGACTGCCTCCACAGGTTAGCTGGATGAGCTAGTCAAAGAGTCAAATGCTCATGTAGAAATCTTCTCCAAGCTTCATGTGTCCTTAGCTAAGTGCTGGCTCTGCAAACAGACGGCATGTTTCAGCTATAGTTAAAGTAAACTGTGTTCTCTGTTTGCCGTTGTTGTAAGTATAGTGCTGCCCTGCAGGTCACACGAGTTCTGCTTATTTACCACATTTCCCGGGGCTTTCCTGAGTTTTACTTCTTAAGAATAACAAATCCACTATGACACATCTTACAGATAACTCAAGAGACAACAGCGAGCTGGTGTCCTCCTCCTGACCAACAGTAATGACAGTGCGTGACATGTACACGCTCGTTTTTTCCCTCAGTGTCACTGTATTCTCCCACATAATCTCATTTGTTGTAAAAGAAGGCCGGTCTGTCCCTGAGACCAGGAGAAGCTTCACAAGACATGCGATATACACGTGTGTGTGTGTGTGTCTTGATACTAATAATGTAACTAACTTTGCATTGCCTTTGCTTACACAGCCAAAGATCTGATCCATCAGCTACTGAAGACAGACCCAAATGAGAGAATGACCATCACTCAGTTTATGAACCATCCCTGGATTAATGTAAGTATCTGTGGGTCGAGTTCAGACAGACACACTTCCTGTGCTGCTTCCTGTTTTATCTGTACATCTGTTTCCTCAAATCTACAGCTATATATATGTGTGTGTGTGTGTGTGTGTGTGTGTGTGTGTGTGTGTGTTTGCAGAAGTCCATGGTGGTTCCCTCCACTCCGCTCCATACCACTCGGGTCCTGACTGAAGACAGGGAGATGTGGGAGGATGTGAAGGTCAGAAGCACAATAACACTGCCCCCCTCTGGTCACATATTAATATTACAACCTGTCACTGCTGCAACATCAAAGCTTTAGATTGGTCCCAGAGTTACAGAGGCTGCAAGTTAGTATTCCATAAAATTTAGCAGCTAGTGAGAGACAGATTTAACAAGAATGGTCAAAATCAATACAGCAGTACCACAAATATCCTGACTTTTTGTTTCTTGCATGGGACAGGCTCCAAAAATAATGGAGCCTACATTTCCTATAAAGCAACTAAAGAGCTTCTTTTATCAGTAGGGGTGTTCATAACCGTTCATAACATCCACAGTTTGGTTTGATACGACACAATGGTGTTACGGTGCAGTACCTTTTTGATACAGCAAAAAAGTAGAAATTTCCTTGATTTTCCTTGATGTTTAATTTATAAAGACTAACATTATAAAGCATGGGGATTTTGGCCTTTGAGCAATGGTGGAGCTATACCTGAGTGACCCATATTCTGCGGTGTCTTTGTAGCAGCATATGAAACAAATACAGCTCTGTATAAGATATAAAATATAAAATGATAGCAGAAGTTACAATCTGGCTGAAATGGGCTCATGAAAGAATACTGTAATGGGGCTCAGTTACATTAAGCAAGTTCATAAAGCCTTTACATATTCCTTTCCAGGGAAGGGTCTCATATCTGTGGCTATAAATGTTATGTTACTAATTGCCACAGTGATTTATTTTGCTCTATTTAAACCAGTTGGGGATGGTTGCTTAAATGCTGCGGGGATAACGTTAGCTTGTAGCTTGTGATGCACCTTGTTTTGGTCTAGTTCCACTAACTGACACACTGAGGTTATGTTGATGCCTTGAGTTGATATGTTTGAAGTATTTCCACTGATGTAACCTACTGTTGTGTAGCAGATGTGACATACAGTTGTTTTTTATCCACCACTCCCTCTCGTCATGATCCTCATAAGTCACAGTGAATTGAATTGAGTGGAATGCCAGACCTGTAAATTACTGGAGGATTGAGGCAGACAGCATGTTTCCTGTTCTGTCCTGTGAGCTGCCTTGTTGAGCGCAGTCAGTGGCACTGAGAACATTATATCTAACACATATTAAGCTGTACATTTTATTTCCAAATTCAATAGGCTAGTTCAACATCTCGTTCAGTTCGTAATGCGTACAGAAATGTAGGGCTCAATAAAAATAAATGTATCATTACACCCTTATTCATTAGACCACATGTGTCTGGTAAATACTCATATCTTTAAAACTCCACTCCCTCAGTTTGAAATGCTTTCCATTAAAATGTCGAAACTCCAAGCCCAAGATGAGACACACTTCATGAGAAACACTTGATGACATCACTGTGAATCATCTGGGTCATTTTCTCAGTTTCATTTGTAAAATCTGTGGAATGCTCCTTTAATGATTATAATGATTATCACATGTGTTACCACATATAATGATTACCAGCAAAGGAAATTTGTAAATTTGGATTTTTATCTTTCAGCCTTGAGTGAACAAAACAAATTAAAATGTTATCTTGATGTCCTGCTGATGGCCACCAGGGGGAAGCACTATGAGTTAGTGCAGAGTAACATTTAACACACACACACACACACACACACACACACACACACACACTTAAACACAAGGAGCTGTGCAGTTCACCCCAACTCTGTTTCTATGGTTTACATAAAGAAACATGTTTATAGAACATGAGCCCTGTTTGCACTCATCAAGTCACAGTGGGGTTAATGCCCCAGCACTGAACAAAATGTCTCAGTTGTGCAAACCCTTTTTTTTCCACTGGCTGTAAATGTGAGCAAAAATCATTGGTAGACTGTCACATTCCTTCACAGCAGCTGAATGAGCAAGTTTGAAGTGATAAGGTGTAAAAAAAGAACATTTCTCAAAAATGATATGCACACAAAACGCCACTGTTCACTTCTGCAGTGTGCAATGCTATGTTGCGTAAAGTATCCACGGATTGCACTCCTGAACAACCACTTCTCAAAAAGCACAATAACATCACATTCTGTCGACATAGCTGGTATCACCACTGACAAGTGTTCTCAAAGCATGAACCACAAAGGATGAAGCGTTTGTTAACATTTCCAGCGCTGTAGTTCTCAGCTCCAGTTTGCAGACCTCTCCTTCTCACATGTTTTACGGTCTGAGGCCTGTATTCACTCCAGCTTGTCTTTGCCTCGGCCAGTGTGGAGTTGACCTTTCCCTAACTCATAAAAATGTCCTCAGATGGGTTTCTCTCTACCCTGTCCACTTTTATTTTATTTTCTCTGCACTGGCCTTTAAATCTAAGGACTACTTCATTCCATCATGCCACCAAAGGTCCCTCTTAAACCCATAAGGAAAATGGAAGAAACTGTTTTACATGTGTTTTTATCTAAAACAGTCACTTATCAACACTTCATGAGCCGAAAACAAGACAAAAAACAAACATTAAAAATGTGTAAAACTGTTGGGTTCAGGGATTGACTGCTCTCTCTGTGCTCCCAGCTTTACATTCTGAATTTGGACATCATGGATCTGTGATAAATGTGCTTCATTGTTTCCTTATTATGCACTTATATGTGTTGTATTCTTGTCTGATAGCCCTAAACATAGGTTCACAGCTGATGATAATATGTTATTTAATCCATTTGAACTCAACAGAGATCATAATGTTCGTCATTACACAGACTTTGACCCTGATATGAACTTTTTTTAGATACCAGCATGTCTTATTCCTGTGATTACTACGATGAACTCCAATTCAGCTGCTTAATGGAATAATTTCCAGCAGGATATAAAGTTTTTTTAGTTTTGCACTTAAATATTCGTAGTCACCCTAGAAATTATGATCAGCTTGTACATTCTTTATCTTCTCTAAATCATGGGTTTTCTGAAATCACTCTTACTAAAACATAGATAGCAGAGGAATCTAAAGAATTAGGCCTCTATGACCTTTAATCATATAACTCTATTCACTTCATCAGACAACCCAGGTCAGGAGGAGGAGTTTCAGTCCTTGTCTACCAAAACCATGACCTTTCTTTAAATTCTGATGAAGTAGATGTCGAATCTGTTTCATTGAAATTATGTCTAATAATATAATTATAAAAAAAACTAGAATGTGTTCATATGTGGTATTTATCAACCACCTCATTCTGACATCACTTGTTTTAATAATAGTTTCATCAACACTCTCGAGCTTATACAATGCAAAATACAGACGCCTCCTCAGAGCAGCCAAGTAAAGGATCTATAGTGATCAGTTTATTTAATCAGAAAATAATGTTAAGGCCACGTGGAAAGCTATTAATGTTACTTTACAGAGCAAAGACCTCCTCAAAATTCCCTTCAGTCTTTACAGATGGAGGTTCTACTGATCCTTTTGATATAGCTTGTAAATTCAGTGATTTCTTTTCAAGTGTTGGTGCATCTCTTGCCATAAAGAAAGCTGATACAAATATTAATCCACTAGATAATACAAAGGGTTCTTTCCCATTTTTTAGAAATTTTGGTTTTCCCTTGTTTCAATGAAGTGAATGACATTATAGTAGAACTCAAGAATTCTGCGCTGGGTCATGATGGTGTTTGTTTCTCCTTAAAAGGGGAAGTCAGGTCTCTTATTATTGAGCCTTTAACTTTCATTTTTGCAATATCAGTGGAAACTGGCATTATAACTCCTGACTGAAAAATGGCTAAAGTTATTCCACTATTTAAAACAGGTGATTCAGAATTCTTTTCACACTGTCGGCCAATCTTAATATTGTTTATTTTTCAAAGATATTAGAAAATCTGATGTATAACAGGATCCTTGAACACATACAATATTCTCTGCAATTATCAGTATGGATTTTGCAAAATCATGCACCTTAAATGGCTCTGTTGGAGCGTACTGATAAAATATAAGAAGCCTTAGATAATAATGAGTTTGAAGTAACTATAGTCTTAGACCGTTGGAAAGCATTTGATATTGTTAATTATGCTATTTTACCTTCGTGGATTTCATGGTAATGTATATAAACGGCTCTTAAACCATGTCCTTAATAAAAATACATATGTTCTTATCTCAATTCAATCAATCAGTTTTATTTATAAAGCCCAATATCACAAATCACAATTTGCCTCACAGGGCTTTACAGCATACTACATCCCACTGTCCTTTGGACCCTCACAGCGGATAAGGAAAAACTCCCCAAAAAAACCCTTTAACAGGGAAAAAAAACGGTAGAAACCTCAGGAAGAGCAACTGAGGAGGGATCCCTCTTCCAGGACGGACAGACGTGCAATAGATGTCGTACAGAACAGATCAGCATAATAAATTAACAGTAATTCGTATGACATAATGAGACAGAGAGAGAGAGAGAGAGAGAGAGAGAGAGAGAGAGAGAGAGAGATGCAGGACAGACGGTAATGACAGTAGCTTACAACAACATTAATGAAAGTAAAGTATTATAGTTATAGTTCTGGCTACTGTGGGACAATATGTTGAAAGTATATATTAATATCTGACAGTATACTTGTGTGACAATAATCATATGTGTATAATAACAGTACGAGTATGACTAATGACTAATGACGGCAGCAGCAGCAGCAGCAGCAGGGGGCATCTGGCAGGACCACGGCAGCAGCACAACCACACACGTCACACTGTCCAGGCACCGCTGCGATATGAGTTAATCTGAGAGACAGTGGAGCACAAAGGCTCCGGAGAAGAAACCGAGTTAGTGACATCCAGAATGGCTGAGTTAGCAAGATACAGTAATAGAATACGAGAGAGAGAGAGAGAGAGAGAAGGAGAGAAGGTGCCTGGTGTATTATAGGGGGGTCCTTCGGCAGACTAGGCCTAAGTCAGCCTAACTAGGGGCTGGTACAGGGCAAGCCTGAGCCAGCCCTAACTATAAGCTTTATCAAAGAGGAAAGTCTTAAGTCTAGTCTTAAATGTTAAATGTGTCTGCCTCCCGGACCGTAACAGGAAGATGATTCCACAGGAGAGGAGCCTGATAGCTGAAGGCTCTGGCTCCTGATCTACTTTTGGAGACTTTAGGGACCACGAGTAACCCTGCGTTCTCAGAGCGCAGTGTTCTGGTGGGATAATATGGCACTATGAGCTCTCTAAGATATGACGGAGCCTGACCATTTAGAGCTTTATAAGTTAACAGTAGGATTTTAAATTCAATTCTGGATTTTACAGGGAGCCAGTGCAGAGAAGCTAAAACAGGAGAAATATGATCTCGTTTCTTAGTTCCTGTTAGTACACGTGCTGCTGCATTCTGAATTAGCTGGAGAGTTTTTAAGGACTTACTAAAGCTACCTGATAATAGAGAGTTACAGTAATCCAGCCTTGAGGTAACAAAAGCGTGGACCAATTTTTTTGCATCTTTTCGGGTCAGGATAGGCCTAATTTTCGCAATATTATGCAGATGAAACAATGCAGTCCGTGAGGTTTGTTTTAAATGAGAATTAAAAGACAAATCTTGATCAAATGTTACTCAGAGGTTTCTTACGGTAGTGCTAGAGGCCAGAGCAATGCCATCTAGAGAAACTATGTCATCAGATAAAGAGTCTCTGAGCTGTTTGGGGCCAAGAACAATAACTTCAGACTCATATCTATGGTCATGAGTCGCCAAGAAATGTAATGCAACTTGGTGCACCCCAAGGATTATTTCTAATTTATATTAATGAGCTTGCTGCTATATCTAACTCCATATTCCCTCTGCTCTTTACAGATGACTCCAGTGTTTTTGTCTCTAACAGAGATTTAATGAGTCTCATGAGATAACTAAA
Source organism: Epinephelus lanceolatus (assembly GCF_041903045.1). NCBI lineage: Eukaryota > Metazoa > Chordata > Actinopteri > Perciformes > Serranidae > Epinephelus > Epinephelus lanceolatus. The sequence continues at coordinate 22,716,992 of NC_135734.1, forward strand.
TCATGACCTTGTCAAAAACATAATATAACAAACTCATAAAACTTTATAATGAAGAAATAAAGTTTCATCAACATGTTTTTAGGTATTATGATTGATGATAAACTTTCTTGGAGAGAACAGGTTGATCTTCTCTGCAGTAAGGTCACTAAATCTCTTGGGATTCTTAGAAAAATATGAGGTTTTGTTCACAGTACATGTTTGTTAATGTTAAAGTTAGATTTATCCACATTTAACATGCTGCAATGTTGTATAGGGAAGCACTTCATCAGCTTATCTGTACAAAATACTGCTGCTGCAGAAACAGTTCGTTAGATAAGTACTCTTTTTTACAGTTGCTGTACCTGGTGCACTTCTTTTTTTAACTGCAGTTGTTGGCAATGTTTGACATTAATATACTTCAAATCTGTACATTTGTCTTTGAAGTGAAATACAAGATTACACATTTATCTTATAGTTTTAGGTGTCATTTTGTTAATGACTCACAGTTCCATAAATACACAACTAGAGAGGCTCATGATCTTCATTTTTCTCTGTATACAATATCCTGAGCTTATTTTTCTGTCAGATATCATGGAGTTGTTTTGTGGAATGAAACTTTGTTTCATTTACTGGATTCTTCTGTTTCATTGTCTTTGTACAAAAAGAGACTTAGAAACACTCTGCCGTCAAAATTATGTGTATTTAAAGTTTTTAAAATGTATCATGAATTGTATGGGAAAAACCAATGGGTTAAAGTGCCAAGTTGCGGTTTTACCGGGGGTTAGCAGACTATGTCTTTGCCAGGAGCGCAGTCCCCAGTAAAACCACAACTTGACCTTTTTATCCTGTTGTTGTGTGGACTAAACAAACAAGATGTAATTAGTGAGTTTTACACTAACAAGATGCTGGTAGGCAGATTTTATTACCTTTGGGCAGAGCTGGGCTTGCTGTTTCCCTCAGCGTGCAGACTTTATGCTAAGCTAAAGTAACTGACTGCTGGCACCAGCTACATATTTACTGTACAGACATTAGATTAGTATCACTTCCTCATCTAACTCAAGCAAGTGAAAAGGCATATTTCCGAAAATGTCAAACTATTGCTGTAAACATGTAAGCATCTGTTAAAATCTCTTGGACGTCAGAGGGCGAAAGCAGCAATTTTAACCATTTCCTAAAGCACCAATTTAAATCATTTGACATTTAAAGATATTGGTTGAGAATCAGATTCAACAAAGATTCATGAACTTTATTGTCATAATGCATGCATAATGAAGTGGAAATATGTCATCTTCAAGTGGTGTATTCTATTGAAAGGAAAAACTTCACAAATATTTACATAAAGAAGACACAAGCGTCAGCAAAACTAAATATTCAACAGTAAAATCTAACCAACATAAGTACAAAATTTTAGCAATAACAAGTAGAAAAATATTTATATAAAACTACAACGTGTGCAAACAGCAGCACCAGCAGAGCTCAGTAAAGGTGCAGCATGACAGATATGGAGTGATGCCAGTGGACTGATATGATGTAAATATTGTACGTGCCCGGTGATGACCATGTCTGATGTTAGTAGTGTCACAGCTTTTGACAAAGAGCTGCATGTACGGATTGATCTAAAGCCCTTGCCTGATGTCAGGAGCTTAAACAGATGGTGTATAATTAATGATGTGCTTGTAATATTACATTATTGCCTGTATATTTTCCCTCCTGCCGTTTGTAATAATAGTATATTACATACCTGATCCTCTTCTCTGTCTCTCACAGGAGGAGATGACCAGCGCTTTAGCCACCATGCGTGTTGACTACGACCAGGTGAAGATCAAAGATCTGGACACTTCCAGCAACCCGCTACTCAACAAGAGACGCAAGAAGGCTGCTGCGGGGGCCAAGAGTGGGTCCACGGTCTGCCAAAGTCAGTGATGACTGCAGGCGTGACAGCCAGCACTGAGAAAAAGCAGCTCAGAGGAGGAGGGAAAAGTTGATTTGTCCAGGAGAGGATGATTTGGAGACCTGCTCTGGATTCTTGAGAGACTTGATGCTGAAGAAATGATCTCTGAAATGAAGAGACAACACAGAATTAAAGGCAAAGTCAGAGCTGGACATTTATAAGACATATCAAGACATGTTTCTCCTGGCAGTGGTAGAAATCAACAGCTCTGCTCACTGTGGGTCTATATCTGTTTTCATTTCTTTTTTAATGTATGTATGTCATTTTTAGACCTTGCAGGTTTGTAAGAGCGTCTGTGTGCAGACATGAAGTATTTGTAGTGATCATGTTTTTGAGTATTTGAGCACTGGGTGGCCTATTTGAGATCTCCTTTGTAACTATGCACTAGTGTGCAAAACACACACACAGACAAAGCAACTGTAGAAAGACTGTGAAACGAGAACACTCACTATTACCTGTTGTCTTAATATCATTTGTCTCTTGCTGCTTTCCTTTTCAGGAATAAATTAACGTCTGACACTGACTGTCTTGTCAATAACACGTAGCTTCCATACACTTCAATCCAAGGGAGTAGTTTTCACTGAAGCAACAATAAAATGGCCCCAAACATATTACTGAGGAGTAAATTGTACTCATTGTCAGTGCTGCAGATCATCGTTGTGTCCTCATAATGGAGCTATAAGAGACAGCACATATCCTGTCTGCTTCCTGTCAGTGTGAGGCCAGAGAGCTTTGTGCAAGCGGCAGCAGTGGGGTAATGGCTGATTGTGCTACATGGTTGAGTTGTGACACTTTTCTGAAGAAAGGTCTTGCGTGTGTTTATGCGGGTTGAGTAAAATGCTTCCTGTAAATAGGGGCTGCATTTTAATGAGATGTGAGCAAGACAGTGCAGCCTTTAAATAATGGAAACCTCATCTGTCAGGTACACACCATACCGAGATTGTTTTGTTGTAAATAAAACTTTATAAAGTAAAGCTTTACAGTGCAAGCTGTTTTTTTTTTCCCTAAGGACCTTGGGACTATTGTTTTTGTAGTCGTGCCGCTCAGGCTTTTGTGAGGCCGTTATAAATAGCAGGAGTGGAGCAGTTATTTGGGACACAGCCATCTGACTTGGTGTTCATCTGGAAAAGGTCAACATTATTATGTTTAGATCATATGGTAAGTACCTTTCCCCCACTTGGATCACATGGTTCTCCTGCAGTATTTAGGGGATGGGTTAGGGGATGCTTATCATAAAAACTTCTTGGCTTTCCCTGCCGTAAATATGGGATGTCGGCCATGATTAGATTTGGCCCAAATAGAGCATGAACTCTCAGCTGTTGTTTGCTGCTATGTGTCTTTAAGTGTGAAAGTTGTCAGACAAGAAGAATTAGAAAGTATTTGTTGGTGGAAATTTACAGTGTGCTGCAAATTACATACTTCCTCAGAAAGGAAGGCAGTGGTAAGTACTTTCCGTCTGTTAGTCATTTTGTAGAGACAAGTGCAGTCATGATTACACTGTAACTGTAACATTAATATGATGTTGACATAACACTGTCTCTCTCACTTCCTGCTTGTGTTATTCCACATAACAATACACTGATCCTCCCCGCCAGAGCTTTACAAACATCACAGTCCTTGGCATTGACGCACAGACAACATCTGAATACAACAGCACTTATTAGGTCAAAGGTCAGCAGTGCAGTTCAGTCATGGGTTAGTTTTTTTTTTTACCAGCCCTGTTCACAGGGGAGATATTGGGATGTTTTAAATACCTTTGTTTGTTTGTTTGTTTGTATTTTTGTGATTGATTCATAAAACTATATGACTGATTTCTTGTTGTCTGTGAAGCTTCAGTGCAAGTCTCTGTCTGAGCTGTAGCCCAGTTATGAATTATGAATTATTGACGTCTCTGATTGATTCATGGAGTTCAGTGTAATATAGTCATGGATGGACAACGGAATCAGTCTACTGGGCACAGGGCCAGGTGCCAGCTGGCTTTAACCTGAGTAATGTCACTCAAAAAAAGACAGGCAAAGCAACTGCTGAGAAACACAAAACAACTACAAAGACACAGAAAGTCCAGATAGACATAAATATAGCTCAAAGTGACACAAATTGACTTTTAAAGAAACACCAAATGACAGCAAATACATGCAAAGGAACTCCGAAGAGACACAAAATGGCTAAAAAGACACAAATATACCTGAAAGGGACACACACAGGAGCGGCTGTGGCTCCCAAGGTAGAGCGGGTTGTCCACTGATCAGAAGACTGGCAGTTTGATCCGTGGCTCCTCCAATCTGAATCACGAGTGAATGGTTACTGAGTAGCAGGTGGCACCATGTTGTAGCCTTTGCCACTAGTATGTGGATGTATGTGTGAATGGGTGAATATGTCAGTCAGTGTAAAAACCCAAGTGCAGGTCCATTTACCATTTACAAATTGACCTTTACATGCAAAGGAACTACAAAGAGATGCAAAACAACTACAAAGATACACAGAACAACAAATAAAGACACAAAATGACCAAAAATACACAGATATACCCCTAAGAGTCACAAAATGGCCCCAAAGAGGCACAGAATAATTACAAAGAAACGCAATTTCCAACTTATATTAACAGATACCAAAAAGTCTCCCCCACAGAGAAAAATTCCAAATTAATAAACCAAATCAGTTAGATGGATGCCCTACATCAGGTCACACTAGCTACTACGCTACGTTCAACGCTGCACAGGACCATCTAAATGTGTCATCTTATGCTAAGCTCTGTCATAAAGTCCAGAGAGACAGGTTCGACCAGTATGTCACACGCTGAGTGTGTGTGGGACGTGCTGCCTGAGGTATGGGTGTGTGAGGTGTGCAGAGGGTAGTGAAGGATGGGTGGAGGTGGAGTGGGGGATAGATCTCTCTGCCCTTTAGGGAGGAATGTATTGAAGGTCAGTTGAGAGCCATCTGGCCTTCAACTGTTTATGTCGTGCTCAGTCCATGTTGTCTGAGCTCCATTTGTTCGTTTGTTCTCCTTATGTATTATTATTCTCTAGTGTGTGTGTGTGTGTGTGTGTGTGTGATTGTCCCGTTCATCCACAGATGTGCGGTTACAGGCCTTGTGCTTGACAATTAGTGTCATCACTATCACAGGCTGCTGATAAAGCTATCATTACAGCCACTGAAATAGCCTCAGATAAAAGTGTGTGTTCCCTGGCCACTGAATTTGCATGATTTCATAGCATTGTACCTCCAGGGTAAGGCAGCCTGGTTAACAATCCGAAATTGGAGATGTGTTGTATTTAAAGGTGTAATATGCAGGATTTTGTAGCATCTAGTGGTGATGTTGCAGAACTGAAACTCCTCCCGTGTACCAAACATGTAGGAGAGCTACGGTGGTTGATGCGAAAAGTAAAAACATGAATCGCCCTGTCTAGAGCCAGTGTTTGATTTGTCAGTTATAGGCTACTGTAGAAACAACATGGCAGACTCTGTGGAAGAGGACCTTCTCTGTTTGTAGATATAGATGGCTCATACGTGTCAGCTCTATGCAGAGCTTACACCGTAGCCTATGCACATGGCCTATGCAGTTGTGGGCATGTATGCTTGTGCTATGGTGTGTCTCAGCAGTTACACCTCCGAAACATTGGTCAGCAGTTTAGTTGATTCAAAACACACATTAAACATGGCTTAATAGAGACAATTTCAAACACAAGAACACAAATCAGCGTCACTACAGTATTTACAGTAGTTTTCAACCCCCCAACCTGCATCCAACCTTACCTGTTTCATGGTTCTTGTTTTGCAGCTTTAAACCAACAGACTGAGTTGGATTTGTGACACTGATGAAAGGAAAAATGATCTACATTGAGTACAAAAACAGGCTCTCCAATCTGAGCCGTGAAACTCTGTAGCTCATTCACACAGGCCTCTTGTTGGCCACACTCATGTCTCTACGTGGATTCACAATGACTTGATGAGGGCAAACAGCAAACACACCTCTGTGCTGTAGTCGTTTCATTTTCTAATGACCGATTTTTGGTGCTAGCTCAGTTTGTGTTATTTTTCTGGCAATATTCCTGAGATGGGTACATTAGATTAGTGTTTGAGAAAACTTGTCACAAATTTGTTTGGAATTCGTCACACCTTAGTTAGACACAGGTGATGTCTATGCAACACAGAAAAAACTTCTTCTAAAACAAAAAGCTGCACCAGACATAGTTTAGGTGTGTCATAATAAATGGGTACACAGTTATGCAATTGATTTTTAAGGGATCACGTCAGTTCAGTTTGTAGAGATTTGCTTTCAGTTTGATATCAAAGTCTCTGTTCTGCTTATTTATATATCTATTAAAAGCCAGATTGATCAATAGGTTGTTAGCCTGCCCAATCAAAGGTCCAGTGTGTAGGATTTGGGGGAACATATTGGCAGAAATGTAATTTAAGTATGTTTTGTTTAGTGTATAATCGCCTGAAAATAAGAATTGCCGTGCTTTTGTTACCTTAGACTGGCCTGTTTATATCTACAAAGGGAGCGGGTCCTCGTCTATGGAGATCGCAATGTTGCACCACCATATGTTTTACAGTAGCCCAGAATGGACAAACCAAGATAGGGGCATTGGCCACTAAAACAAGCTATGTCTGAAAGACCCTGATTTTTTTCGTGTGAAACTGCTTTATTTAGTGTTTTTACCAGTTAAAATCACAGGGTCTGTTTGTTTTGGAGAGGACGAGACCTCTTCCTGTCAAAAACCTCCTGAACGTCTGGATCTTAAGTTATCAGAGAAAAAAGGTGGGCTGCCCTGGTCTGACAAACCGACAGTGCAGGAGAAACACTTATTTGTAATGTCAAACTGCTTTGGAGAAGAAGAGACCTCTGCTGATAATTTGACCCCTGGTAAAAACCTCAGTCCTGCACACTGGATCTTTTAAGGTGTGAAAGTCCAAAGTAGGTTGAATACTTTACTGGGCAATGCAGGAAAACAAGTTCTGCAAGTTAGACTGTTACTGGAAAATGTCCAGACTCTTCCTTATTCCTGTATGGACCTCAGTTTTGCATTCAACAGTGAACATATTGTGTCCTCAACGTGATTGTTTTCTTTACGTATTAAAATAGGCTGATAGTATCCCATGACTGTTGTGACGTCTGTGTGTGGTAGGCCTGTGCAGTTTGGCTGCATGGTGTAATGTTTCCTGTAATGTCCTAACCATTACGCGTCATAACCTTAAGCTCTGTCAGCACTCGAGGGGACATTTGTCAGCTGTCAAAAGGTGGGTGGGGTGTGGGAGGGTGCAGGGGGCAGGTAGGCTGCTACCTCACTCCATCCAGTTTTGGAAAAAGCCTTCCACCCGGGGCCGAGGTCCCATACACAAACACAGACACGAGTGGGTGTGTGAACGGTGAGCAGCATCAGTGAAGCGCTCGGCAGGCTGCAGCTGGACGCACGTACACACACCGCCAGGCAGGCACTGCGCTCCATCAGACAGACGCCCATGATGAGAGGCTGCTCCAGCCGCACCAAGCTCACACAGACCCAGGACAGAGCGGGTAAGACACGTCGCTTTGGAGGCTTTTAGCACAGCACATACTCGGGGTTTATATTGCGCATCTATAACCGGATGAGAGGCAGGTCGAGCTGCGCTACGACAAGACGTAAACACGAGCCGATGTGTTGTCGTTTGTTGGCGCTGCCAGCGAGACCTTTACCCTACATTACAACAACAGGCGACAATCTTTGCTTTTATGACAGTAAACAGCCTCATGTGTGACAGCGGCTGCTGAGCTGTGAGGATGAGGAGCCAGGCGGATGCTTTTGGGCTGCTGCCGAGATATATATATTATAGAAATATATCTGAATGCAGCTCCGTGTAGATGCAGCTGATCCAAGGTGTCTTTACAGTTATTAATAGGCTGCTGTTTTATTCTTCACACACTGATCGTGATGGAGATGCTGTTGCAGAGGTGGATGGTTTGCGTTTTCTGGCTGTTTGTTGTGTGTTTGTTGTGATTGTACAGCTCACACTGGGCTGCAGCCATGACATCTATGTCTCCCACAGCACTGGTTGTTGATGTGTGAGTTGAAGGGCTCTCTCATTGTGGTGGATGTTGGTTTACTGCCCAGTGTAATGTTAACATTCTATATTGGGAGATGACTTATCCAGTATAGTACAGTATAGTACAGGCTAAAGGCTGTTTGCTGCCACCAGAGCCTGACAGCTGCTGGGAGGAGGAGAAGCAGGAGGAGAAGGAGGAGGAGGAGCTCATGTAGCTGTTTCCTGTTCATGTCCCAGTGTGAAGTGTGCACGTTTGACCTCACTGGAAACTATCTGGCATGTTTCATGCAGCACGTATGAATGACTGCCAGCTGCTGTTTTCACACAGGCTACCCAAGCTTTACGCAGATAAGATAAGCTACTTTAAATAATACATGTCCAAAGTTTATGCAGCTGACAATGTACAGTATGGGCCACAGCTTTTATGTTTTTGTTTTTTTTAAAAAATCTACCTGGCTGAAAAAAGCTAAAAATACACCCCTGACATGAGTTAGTGTGCCATTTATTAGTGGGCCCAATGAACCTGAGATATAGTCTACAAGCAGTCAGGGAATTCGTGAGAGAGTAGGAGCTATTTAATTAGAAAACCTCCATCTTGCCATATTTAGGTCACAGGCCCTGTTGCTCTAAAGAGTGACTTTAAAGCTTAATATAATCAGTGCATCGGATAGTCCGTGAGGAATGCATCAACACGTGAACAGATGGGCCTACTAACCTGAAAATGTACAGTGACTTACCACCATGATGCACACCTGCACAGGTTAATTCAGTCCAACCTCTGCAGAAAGTCCTGTCTTTGTAAAGCTTATAATGTTCAGTTTATGTTGACACTGTATTAGTGTGGATTCATCTCCATGGTAAATTCAATAGACGTTATGATGTTGCCATTACTGGAGTGCATTAATTTTAAAGGCACCTGAGACAGACAGAATATTACAAACACCTTCATACAAATCCTCTGACACCTTCCCAGCACACAATCTGAACACTTTAAGCGTTACATGTAAAGGAAATGTAGAATGTGTTGCAGGGTTGTTGAGTCTGATTGAATGGTTTCTCTTTTACACTGGTAGTTTACAAGCCTGGGTTGGCACACACATGCCCAGAGAAGGAAGGAGAGTAATGCTGCCATCTCATGGACATTGTCTGCCCATGCTTGTTGGGATTGCCTCTAAAGCTATACTTCACCCATAAAATGACCATTTGTATTGTAATTAGTCATGCTGTGTTACCTTGAATTCAGTAATACTTTTAAGAACAGCACAAATTTATCAAAACATCCGTTGACAAACTCTCACACAACTTGTGCAGTCTGATCCAAAACTATTTATCCTGTTGTGTGCTCAACACTTCCCAAACATGTGCATTTTTCCTAAAAACTGTTGTTCCTAAAACTGGTTTGAGGAGAGTATAGATAAGTTTCACTTTCAGTTCGGTTTTAAATAGTAAGGTTTACCAAAAATGCTTGTGTTTTTAAAGTACTGAGCATACTCACTACTGTCATGACAGTGTGATGGTGAGCCAGCACGTACAATAGATCTTTTCCCAGAATTTATTTTGACATGGCACAGTATTTATAGCTATATATATTTTTTACATTTTTCATTGAGGATTCAGCACCCATACATACTTCTGAGGGTTGAGCATGTTTGTTTGGACTTCTGATTGACATGGCACAGTAGGAAATGCCCGGGTGTAACTTACAACATGAAATGCAGCTGTTAGTCATGACAGTGTGACAGTAAGCCAGCACGTACAATAGATCTTTTCCCAGAATTTAGTTTGCGCTATCATAGTAGGAAAAGCACTGGTGTGATTCCTGTTAAAGATGAGACAACGTACAGGAATGAGGTTTCCTCTATGGTTGACTGATGTAGCAATAACAATCTGAAACTACACATCAGCTGAACTAAAGAACTTGTTTTAGACCTGTGTATAAACCATGGAGAGCTACTGCCACTGGTTATAAACAAACAGGTGGCGGGGAGAGTGAATTCCTTCGATGGGACTACAGTCTCCTTCTTACTGAGATGGAAAGACAAACATCATCCAGAAGAAAGTCTACCAAAGACTATTCTTTTAAGACAGTGTAGAAAACTATTACATCTCGCTTCCACAATGGCACGTACAGTATCCTGAGGAAATCAGCATCCTAAATGTCTCACTGGTTGTATAAACAAGCACATGTACTTAAACTTGTCACTTTAAGGGCGTAACGACATGGTTGCGCCATTGTGTTTAATTGTGGCAGTTTGTTTCTGTGGACACGCCTTGCTGTGTGCACCACACCATGTGATTATAGGTGTTGTTGTCGGGCGCACTGAAACAAATTCTAAATCAGCTGTATGGGACTAAATGATTGAATCTTAAAATGTCTGCCATGAAAAAAAGGTCTTCACCAGGATCCTGAAACTGAAGCAGCTGCATGACATTCAGTCATCATTAATGTTATTGTTTACACCTGTGTTTTTCCTGTCGTGACATGTGGAAATGCTGGAAAGGGACAGTTTTCTTTAAAAAGAATCAGCACTCACATTAATAGCTGAGTTTGTATTCTGTCCCCATTTAACAGACAGAGTTGCTCCTTAAGACAACAAATAACTAAAGGCAGTTTTCCATAGGCATTACACATGACACATACATTGGCCTGAAATACACATACATAAACACACACACACACACACACACACACACACACAGGGCCTACAGACGTGCTGCAGTGCAGAGATGTCAGAGTGAGGGGGCTGCCAAAGCAGTTGGGAGTTCACTGTCCAAGGGTACCTCAGCAGTACCCAGGAGGTGAACTGGCACCTTTCCAACCAACAGTCCATATTCTGTACTGTAGTTCATGCAGGACTTGAACCAGCCACTCTCCGGCTTTTGTATATTTACATAACAGTTTGTAAAGTCCCATGAAATAGTCAAACTTAGCCCAGGGTGAAGTCTTGAGCAACCACTGTGCTACGATAAGGCCAAACATAATGCAGTCTTTAAGCAATATTGAACATGTTGAACACAGACATTTTTCACATTTTGAATTGTTGTAGCAGGAACAATTAACTAATGCTTGCAGTGACAATGGATGGATTACTGAATGGGCAAAGAGACACAAAACAACTACAAAAGGGGACAAAACAATCATAAAAGCCACATGACTTCAATGAGACACAAAACTACCAAAGAAGACGACTACCATTTATTGAAACGAGAAACCAAACAACTATAAAGAAACAAAGTTACTATAAAGAAAAATCTTTGGTTTTCTTTTAATCCACCCATGGCTGACTTTTTTCAAAATGTCTCTTCTAGCAGGGTAAGATGGGCCCCAACCCCCTAATTCCTCTCTTAACTAATATATGGCACTAAATCTACTTTCAACACATGTATTGAATGGCCATGCTCTAGCCAGTTGTGACATTTCATCTGAATTGCCGCAGTCTTTAGATTTATTTCACCAGAACTAGCCTCCTTCAGCATGTACCACAATGCTAATAAATCCAGGATTATTGCCATATCTGCCATGTTAGAGCACATTTGTACTGTCGTGGTAACAAATTAATTTATAATAGTGTATTGTTGGAGCATTTTTACGCATCGTTACACTGTTTGTCCCGCTCTAAAATGTCCTTGCGCCCTAAACTTGTGTTTGTGGCTGAGCGCTCAGCACACAGAGCACAGCTGATGTCACTTACGGTAAAATAGAAGATGCGCTTGCGCCCGTACTTTGGTCATTACGGCTAGCCGTTGGCCTTCTTCTTCGTGGGCTGACCTGAGTGAGCACGTGACCGCAGCGCTGCTGAGAGGGAGACGAGAGACCGGGCGACCTGACCATCTCCATCACCGCACAGCAGCGCGGATGAAACACCGGTCACCTTCAGAGCAGCATCACGGGAAAAGGCCCCGTGTCCCCGCCGCGGCTGCCTCCACCTCACAGCCAGACGGAATGGAGGACAAAACACCGCCAAATCCGCGGGAACTCACCCAAAACCCCCTGAAGAAGATCTGGATGCCGTATAAAAATGGCCTTCCTGAAAAACACATTTCTCAGAGAAAGGGTGCGTATGACGACGTGGCAGCAGTTAGCAAAATGCTGAGCTATTTCAGCGGTTGTTGAATGAGTATCGATACATATCTTCCGTTTCTGTCGTCTGAGGTTTGCTGCTCGCATTTGCGTGTACGAAGCGCGAGGCGCCGCGGTAACTTCAATAATTAACGTATATCCGTCCCCCCGCGTGCAGCACTCATCTCAATCTGCCGTGATGTGTTAGCTAACGTTACAACGGTTAAACCCGCGTGGAGCTCAGTTGGCAGAGTTCAGACGTCTTACTGTGGCTGCAGCCATCTGGTTCACTCAGTTACGTAAGGATTCACATGATGAAGGCTGCTCGCAGCGAGGAGAAAGGACTGGTGGTGCCGGGGTGTCATCGCGTTGTTACTGGGTGCCAGGTCTAACTGTTAGTTGTTAGTAAACAGGAATTGTATCCCTGCAGTCATGTGAGTGATTTGCACCCTGTGGATGTGCTGGTTTTTATTTTTATCTTTGCTCACATTGGTCATTTGTGTGTATGGTCAGTGTTTCCTCACTGTGGCCTGACTGAGAGAGAATATTTGAATCAATGGACTTGAAAATGTCAATGAAATCATGAGTGCGTGGTGGGTCAATGGGTCTGTTTGGGTGGAGTGAAGTTGGTTGGTTCACTCAGGGTGAAGGGTACACACACCAAAAAGTTTTACAGCTGCTGGGACAAGAACCCAAACTAAGGCAAGAGTCAGGTAAGAGATCAGCACACTGTTTGAAAAGCTCCCTGCGTTTCAGAGACCTTTGTCAGACATGGCAAAGCAGGACAAGCTACACACACACACACACTCATCACTCAGGTGATTGGGATCTGCATGATTGAGAGTCGTCCTTCTTTCAGGCAGAAACAATCAGAGCACAGTTGAACAACTGTTTCATACTCCACATGGGGGACAGAGCAGGACTCTGTGAAAATGAACTACAATAGAAACATCACAATCAACATTATACTGGTACATATTAAATACAACACATCACAAGTAAAGTCAAATATATATAATTCATTCAAAAAAATAACACACATCATAAGAAATTATATAGAAAAGGTAGAAAAATACAGAACAATAATATATTACTCACCCAAAAGATAATTTTTAGGAATACAAGCATGTTGCACTTCACAATTAAAGAATTTGTAATTGTATCTATATAATAAATTCAACACATCAAAAGTTAAGTCAAATATTTATGTCATAAATCATCCAGAGAACAGAATTATCAATGAAATTATAATTAGAATTATCAGCAGTAAGCCAGAATCTGTGTTGGGACCTACGACAGAGAGGACAGCACAAAGGGATGAATGCGAGGTTGCGTCAACAGAATTAAACCTTTTGGAGAGACAATCAGATACTTAAAGATATTTGTAAAAGTACGGTGGGGTCTGTCAATCATACTTACATTTTTCCCCCAAACTACAACCACTTACATAAGAGGTTTGAGATCAAATGTCAAATTTAAGCCCTTAGGTTAGAGTAGATTGACTCTCAGTCATGCAGATCACAATCACCTGAGTGATTATATGTGTTCGTCTCTATATTGCGTGTTCTGCTTTGCACAGTTAAAACGCTGGGAGCTTTTGATAACATGTCTGATTCCTGCCAAAGTCAGTAGCACAGCACTATCAGGGAGGTAGCTGTGAAATGTACCTGTGATGTGTGCACCAGATCTTTTTGGACAGACTGTACCTTCCTCTGATAGACTCTTGCAATTCTTTTACACACAGGGAATTATAAAACACAGACGCTATCTTACAGGAAAATGCATACAGTGAAATAGCACCCATAAAAACTATCCCGCTCTCTGACCCAGTCATCTGTGCACACACTGCAGCTGTGTGTGGAAACTAGCTGTTGGCTCTCTCTAGATGTCTTGAGTAGTTAAAGTGCAGTGTTTCACAACTCTTCGGGCACAGCCTGGCGCCGCTGTGACCTCTGCTCCTGGCTGACTGCATTCTCAAAGTGGTGTGACTTTGTCATCATTGGCGATAACACTGGATTACACACACACATCGATAAGGACAATCTAATATTTAAGTTAATATTGATTCCTATAAATGATGATGGTGATGGAGGCATATTTGCAGCTGTGATGATAATAATTGAACAAAACCTCGAGATGAACCAACATGCTTGTACTGAGGCGTGACACATTTTACTGTGAGATCGATTTTACATCTTCATGTGCATTATGTGTGATTAGCACATGACTTAAGCTTTTCTCCCTTCTCCATCTTTCATTCCAGTATGTATGACCAACTGTCCCACCCTGATCGTGACAGTGGGCCTTCCTGCCAGGGGGAAGACCTATATCTCCAAGAAGCTGACCCGCTATCTCAACTGGATCGGCGTGCCTACCAGGGGTACGACTTCTCAGGATTGTCAGCTCCAGTGAATAGTATTGTAGAAACATCAGTTCTAGAGAGAAGAGGGAATTGATTCACAAGTTAAATGCTGAGAGAAAGACGATTTAATATGTCCTTGCCTCCATCTTTCCCATAGAGTTCAATGTTGGTCAGTACAGGAGAGACTTTGTGAAGATCTACAAGTCCTTTGAGTTCTTCCGTCCAGACAATGAGGAGGGGTTGAGGATCAGACGGTAAGAGCGGCAGCTATCCTCAGACCTTCCTAGCAATTTGTTCTGCCACATACCATGTCACATTTTTGACAGCTGTTCTCTGTGATCTTTATAGACAATGTGCCTCAGCAGCGTTGAACGATGTGCGACAGTATCTCACAGAGGAAGGAGGCCAAGTGGCGGTGGGTGAAAAGTTAAACGCTGTTTGGTTTAGATGTGTCAGGCAGTGTGCAGTGCTGAAAAGCTTATCGGTATTTGTGGTGTTTGTTCTGTTTGTGTTAAACAGGTTTTTGATGCAACAAACACGACCAGAGAAAGGAGGGAAACCATCATCCAGTTTGCAGAGCAGAATGGCTTTAAGGTAACCCACGGGGTCACAATTCTGGGAGGACACACTGCATTAGTTAAGGTTCACACTGAGTTTTAATTGTTCCTTCTCCTCTTCTCGCAGGTGTTCTTCGTTGAGTCTGTGTGTGAAGACCCAGATGTCATACAGGAGAACATAGTGGTAAGTGTTTGAGTTTACTGGGTTCTTTTATCTGAAGAGAAAATGAACGTCTGTCCATGTTGTACTCACGCCGCTGATGTTTCTCTGTTTAGCAAGTGAAGCTGGGCAGCCCCGACTACACCAACTGTAACACAGAAGAGGCTGTGGAAGATTTCATGAAGAGGATCAAGTGTTACGAAAACTCCTACGAGACGCTGGATGAAATCTTGGACAGGTGAGGTGAAAGCTGGTGTGGAGTGTGTGTGTAAGGAAAGATGTCCTAGCTTAGCAAAAAAATACACTCTGGGTTTTTCACCAGAACGAAGGGACAGCAATTTAGTGTTTTCTCTCAGTTAAAAAATTTAATCAGCATGACCTTTTATCTCATGTTAAACAGTTCTGCTTCATTATAAAAAGCCGGTGCAACAGCTCGCTCACACAGATATGTGACAGATCAAGGAAATACATTTTAAATTTCATTAAATTTGACTTTTACTGATAGTGCCCAAAAAGTATCCATTATCAGAAATACATGGATGACAGGGAGGCCAGAACTGTCTGACGTGCAGCCAAGGACTGTTGCCTCTGTGGGCATTATCCTGCTTATACTATGGTCACTTACCAAAGAAAAGAAAATAAGACGAATTATTTATATTTTCAAGTTTTGCATTGAAAATCAAAGGTTCTTCCCCCTGGTAACACCTGAGGGTTTGACTAATACCTGGAGCTATCATTACCCTCCCATAAGGTTCTTTTGCAACAGAAACATTGTTCACTACTCCAGTAGATAGGATAAGAGTTGGATGAGACTTGGCAAGAGATATTTCTAGTCCACTCAGCTCATAGAATCCTTTGGCTCGAAAGCTAACGTCATGCCAGCAAGATTTAAAGTCAACAACATTGACTATAGTTGAGAAATAGTACATAAAATTTGACAGTATGTTTAAAAACAAGACTAGCTAGGTATCAAGTAATGCCTTTCGCCCCAAATTAATATCAAGATTTTTACAAACAATCGATAGGCCATGCGTAATGTTGCTGTCAGCCATAGGCTGAGAAAGCAAGTTGAATAGTGTATAGGATGTGAGACGATCGCTTATGTGGCACAAAGTTTCAATAAGTTCAGAGGGGCAGTGTACGTCTTGCAAATTAAAATAAATGATGGAGTCACTTGTTGTACTTAGACGTTAGCTTGTTTAAGTGTTGAAATGAATTTTAAACAAAGGCTTTGACTGTGTTTATGTTGCTATGGTAACTAATTTTTGAGTAACCTGCCAGCATATTAATTTAAAACTCAGTTTTCCATTATCAGGAATGAATGAATGAATGAACATCCTGTAGCCAATCAGAATCAAGTATTCACCCCTACAGTAGTATATCAAATAAAATTAATTTTGTATTACATACCGCCATTCTTTATAATATGTATATGCAGTGATTCAAACTAAGCAACTAATTATGTCAGGGTTCTCAAATCTATACACTGTTGTTGGCTCGTCAAACAGGAAGCTCAGTGTGTGTGTGTGTGTGTGTGTGTGTGTGTGTGTTCTCCTCTCAGGGATCTCTCCTTCATTAAAATCATGGACGTGGGTCAGCGGTACTTGGTCAACAGGGTGTTGGACCACATCCAGAGCCGGATTGTCTACTACCTCATGAACATTCACATCACGCCACGCTCCATCTACCTGTGCCGCCATGGCGAGAGCGAGCTCAATGTCAGTGGTCGGATCGGAGGAGACTCGGGCCTCACGCATAGAGGCAAAGAGGTATATCAAAAAGTCTTTAACAGGAAACATATGGCTTCCTTTTTTTTTTTTAATTTGACTGTATGGTTTAACAAATCTTTTCTCCTCCATTCAGTTTGCAAAGAAGCTGAGCCAGTTCATCCAGGCGCAGGGCATCAGAGACCTGAAGGTGTGGACCAGTCAGATGAAGAGAACCATCCAGACGGCTGAGGCTCTCTGTGTGCCCTACGAACAGTGGAAGGTCCTGAACGAGATTGATGCAGTGAGTACTTTGATCTTGGCTGCTGAGCACAGATGTTTGCTGACAGGTGTGCGGTGGTAATGGAGATTGATCTGCATTTGATGTCATTTTAGGGCGTGTGTGAGGAGATGATGTATGAGGAGATCCAGGAGCACTATCCTCTGGAGTTTGCTCTGAGGGACCAGGACAAATACCGCTATCGCTACCCGAAAGGAGAGGTCAGTGTCTAAAATTAATGCTATGCTTTGTCTAATGATGGGATGTAGTTATGTAACTGATGTGTGTTTTTTATGTTAATGTTAAATTAACGTGTTTGTGGACAGTGTTCCTCTGTTTGAACTTTGGAATTTCCCAAAGCTCCTTTTGTGAATTTAAGTGCACACTCACACGCTCATAGAAACTCACACATCACCACAAACGTAATTAAACAGCATCCAGATGGCTACTGGCCACTTACTCTCTGCTAATGAGCCTCCGCTTGGACGAGCAGCCTCTTAACAGATTTGGCTAAACACCAGACTACAGTAAACAAAGACTTCACATTAGTGTGTGTGTGTGTGTGTGTGTGTCTGTGTGTGTGTGTGTGTGTGTGTGTGTGTGTGTGTGTGTGTGTGTGTGTGTGTGTGTGTGTGTGTGTGTGTGTGCGCGCGCCAAAAAACGTGGGGCCGGGTTGTTTACTATGTGTCTGAATGCCCACTGGTCTGTTCTCACCTTAAGTCCATCCCATTACCTCTCCATTAATCTAACACAGGAAGATGGATATGGGCATTAGCTGGCTGCGTGGGCGGCCAGTGCTGATGTAGGGCTTTGGGGAATCTTGTTAAAGCTAGTGTTGGTCTAGACAGCCTGTATGGATTTTCCCCCTGCTGAATGTCAATCTGTTAAACTGACATTGATTATTCAACAGACTGAAGAAAACGAATCGTATGGATGTTTTAATTAACACGCTTAAAGCCCTGTCTCTTATTTTTTGATGGATGATGATTTTGTGGTGAACTGTAACCGAAGATTTCCAAGAATAAATTGTTCTCTGCTTTCAGCGTGTCTGATTTTCCTCTTTTCGTGTCTGTTTTGACTCAGTCCTACGAGGACCTGGTGCAGCGGTTAGAGCCGGTCATCATGGAGCTGGAACGGCAAGAGAACGTGCTGGTCATCTGTCACCAGGCCGTCATGCGCTGCCTGTTGGCCTATTTCCTGGACAAGACAGCAGGTCAGTCTTTTAATTTAACAGAGCCCCTTAAAGCAGTTTAGCAGGGCACACTTAAGCACAGGTACAGAAACATACACAAAAAAAACCTACACAGATAAACACAAAGCACTGTTGGGAATGTAGTAACTCAATAAATTCACTAAACAGAAGTAGATAAAGTAAGTTTAGGGAAAAGGAGGATTTACTTACAAAGTAATACTTCACAAAATTACAGTTCAGCAAAGATTAGAGATCATGTAATAAGATTATCCTGAGGGTGCATTTAACCTCTTAGTCACGCAGTTTCATTTTCGCTATTGTAAGGTATTAATGCCTCCTTAGTTCCAGTAAGGCACTGGATAAAATGTTTCTTACACTGTGACACATTAAGTGTAAAGCTGTGACATACTTTCATAGTGCCCAGATTGAGAAATGTGTTTCAGTCCTGGCTGACTGACCTGATTTCCGTATTGTAGATGTAGAAATATCAGACAAAAAGTCAAAAGATTAAAACTTACAGATTAAAAGAAGTAATTTGAGACAATGTACAGGAGTGAGAGCTCCTCGATTGTCTGGGTAGTTTCATGAACCTGTATGTTTGTCTTCACACAGAGGAGCTGCCGTACCTGAAGTGCCCACTGCACACTGTGCTGAAGCTAACACCAGTGGCCTACGGTAGGATTGGTCTCCTGTTAGCATATGGTGCACATGATAAATCTATTTATGATAAATAGTAAATAAAAAAAACTGAACTAATGAATCAAATCTGTCTGCATGCTCAGGGTGTAAGGTGGAGTCCATCTGCTTAAATGTGGAAGCAGTCAACACACACCGGGAAAAACCAGAGGTGGGTATCACGGCATACAAACACACACACACACACACACACACACACACACACACACACACTACGGATGACTAATATTGTGCAAGGTAAGAGAAGGTTTGCAAACAGGCTGGTCTGACAGCCGCATGTCCTGGACATCATGTGTCACATGATATATCACCACAGCCACAGTTCATTCTGACGGCCATGTTTATATCATCAGTGGTATGGAAAGAGCTGAGAGCAGGTTTGTGTCGGATCATGTGTTCTCAGGAGAGCAACAATGCCTCTAACGTTCCATGTTTTCACCCTCACACCCTTTAAACAAATATGCCTCTGAGTGGATCAGGTTACAGTTTCTGACAGGGTTCAATGCTGAAACAAATTGGTAGGTTGTCACACTATGATGGTTGATGGTCAAACAGCCACTGATAATTCTCTGTGAAATATACCTGTCATAATTAGGGCTGTACCGAACAGTTTGAGGCTTTATTATTCCAATTCAAAATCAACATAAAAATTACGCCCTTTTTTTGTTCATTCTGTTTAAACCTTGTATTTCTGCACAGTTACAGATAAAGATTATGCTACACCAATATTATTAGTGTTTTTTTAGATTTTTAGAATTCAATTCTAGCATAGGATTGTTTCCGACTTATCTGTTCCAGACGTTTCCAAGAACTCCAGAGCAACTCCAGCAGTCCAGCCAACATTTATTGAAAAAGACTGATGCATGAAGTTTTTACCCAATGAAATATTCTGCTTTAGTCCATATTTGTTAGCATGTAGCCTTTCAAAACCCATAATTTCACTGCAGTTGAAAAAACTGTTTGCTCTTCAGCTCAAAGGGAGGAACACAGCTCACAGACAGGGCGACTAGCAGCAATCTAGTTTGACTCACTTAATGTAGACTATGGCCGTAAGCCTGCCATTAGCTGTCTATGTAGGCTGGCGGTCTCCCCTCCCTCCGCTATCTACTTGTGACCATTTTCAAATCCCTTTCACCACGAGAGACTACAGCATCCCCTTAGCTAACAACATACACACTGAAAATGGCAAGTTTTGATAAAGATTTGGATCACGCAATGAGGCATACCTGCATTGTTCTTTTGGTAGATTGCTGTACAGATTTACAACGAATAAAACAACTTATGAACACACTTCTGAAAAGCCCAGGCTCCGTCTTGCAGGACTCTCATTCCCAACGTTTGCTAAATCTTTCTACCCCAGCAGCAGCAAGCGCCAGTGACACTGACTTCACCAATCTTTCAATCCATTCCACTTCAGACACGCTTCTGACATATCGTCGTAATAAAGGATCATTATGTATCTGTATATGCTTGGCACCCAGCGCTATACAAAGAAGAAATATGACGACCGACATTAGAAGCATCATTTGAAAACCTACCTTTGATTCGAATGTAAAAAATGAGAGATTTGCTACAGCCCGAGTCATAATGCAAATGTTGCCTTTGGTGGCAACTATCATGACAGTGAGTATACAGTATGTGGCCTGTATCAGTGAAATGATATGATGTATAGTCATGGTAATTAATTGACTGTCAAGGTGAAGTTTGGGATTTTTAGATGACAGTCCATCACACATTAAGCCTCTTTGTGGGATCGTACTTTTTTTCAGATTTTTGTAGCTGAGAAATCATCTGTTTGGAAAACTTAGATGAGCATAACAAAAGCTTACCTGCAGTGTTTTAACTTCTTCTTGACCTGCACTGCAAACACAATCGACAAAGACAGAAACCCTACACCAGGTTGAGTCTTCGTCCAGTCTGTGTGCAGTGGATTTCATATCTCCGATGTGTTTTGATCCCCTCCCCTGTTTGTGCTTTTCTTTCATCAAACAGAACGTAGAAGTGTCGCGGATGTCAGAGGAGGCTTTGCTAACAGTGCCAGCTCACCAATGAGGCAGTACCCTCTCACCCCACCCCCAACCCAAACCTCCTTTACCCCCTATTTACGCACACTGCACCCTTCAGACGCACAATGTACCTGCCACACTCAGCAACCTCTAGTCTCTCTTCTCCACCTTCCCTTGATCGAGTCACTCTTCTGATCTTCTGTGTTTCCTCCACTTATATTTTAAAGACGTGATGATGGTGATAACTGACTGGAATCCAGTTTCTGATTTTGATTATTAGTCCTACGACACGGATTCTGTGTCTCGAGCACGCTCTCCCATTTTTGGAGAATGACTGAAAAGCTAATGAAGGGTTTCTATTGAACTGATGCTGTTATCCCACTGTGAAGCTACGAAACTACAGCACCTTTTTGTTGAAGTAGTGAGTTGTGATGTTTTTTTTTTTTAATGATGTTTACTGAACTGATTTTACAATGTTAACTTTTAGCAGTATCACTATATCTTTGTCGGTAGGACTCAGGACACTCTAATCATAGTTTAACAGCACGGCACAACACTAACCAGGGCTGTGCCTTTTTATATTTTGCACATAAAAAAATCAGCTCTGTTTATCTCATTATTAAATGTCCTTTATTACAGTTTGTAGTTTTAGGATGTCATACACTGTCTAGTGAAGATCCTGGAAGTACAGACGTAATTTGTTTTGTTGTTTTTTGTTGAACAATGTGAAGGTACATACAGTTATATTCATCTCACTGAAGAGGAGATATCTCTGTTAATGATTCTAAATAAACTCCACTCAACAGTTTTATAAATCCTTACCACACTCTGCTTGTGCTTCATTTTGGAAAATTTGACAACCAGTTTTCCTCTTTACTATCTGAAAGTAAAGATCTTGGGTTAAATGCTTTGCCTTGATGGTAAGATAAATGTATGTCTAGCCTGAGCTGGGTCTTACTTATGCAACGTGGAGATCAAAAGTAGCGGACTGCTTCCTTCCTGTTCATACGTCCATAGATCAGATATTCAGCGCCCTTCCTGCTTGCTCTGCTGTGCGAACTGAAGACTCAGATTTCTCCATTCATTCACATGCAGACGGCTCCACTGGGGTGCTATTCATCAGCCTGAACAAAACACTCACTGTCACACACAGATTTCTTTCTGCCTCAGTTTAGAGTGATAACAAAATGTGTGCTGATATTCACAGCTAACAATACTGGCACTTTGCTGAAAGGCTCAGTCAGTTTTAGAAAATAGAAGATGATATTGCAAAAAAGAGTTTACCAAAACCTGCTGCCGTGTTTGTGGTGTGATCCAAATAAAAACAGCATGAAAAGATGCTTCAAGCTAGGGTGGGTAACAAACTGCTGCTACCATGGGTCACTTAGGTTGATGGCAGCAGGATATTGGTCTGGTATTCTGCACTTCAGTGAGGTTTCAAAGGAGCCTGAATCATCCGGTGCAGCTTCAAAGATGCAGGATCATCTGCTGCCAGACTGCTGGTGTACTTTTCAAAAACTAAAAACCTTTCTAACATGACAAACTGTCTTGAAAAACATGACGTTCACCACATACAGACTACAGAACATCACAAAAAGAAGTTATCACAGGTGCCGAAACAACCAGGATCCACAGATATCACTCTGTATATAAGCTACGTGTGTGTGTACAGTAACTAAATTGCAACGCTTTCCTCGACTCCCTGTAAATTTTCCTTTATTCAAAAGTCATCTGACACTAAATCGTTCCTCTTTGCAGAATGTGAACATCCACCGTACGACCCAAGACGCCCTGCAGACCGTCCCTCCTCACCTCTGACTGCAGCTGGACCTCTAGTCCTCTCGCTCCCTTTTGACGGACTCTCGTGGTCAATTCAATTTTCCAATCTGCACTACCTGCTCACCGTGGTGACCGTCTGGGTGACGTGCCTCCTCTTACTCCTTGACCACCTCTGCCACATGCACACACACCTTTTTGTAACTCTTATGTCCATCTCTTTGGATTTGAAGGACCTCATCAGGTTGTGTGTCTGGGCCTCAGTGTTGGTATTTTAAAGGTGTGACTCTCAGATTATTTATGAATGAAACACTTGGTTCGCAGCAGGTTCCTGTCTATGTGTTGCTATATTCAGTTTGGTTACTGTGTGTTGATATTGTGCAGCAGTAGAATTAACCCTGAGGGTTAAAGTATTACCCTCGTGGCTTCATCGAATGATCCGCCTGCTACATGTGTGATATGGTACTGTATCATGAAATCATTGTTTTATGTGACGTATCTTCAGTGTTGATGTGCAATGTGAAGGTTACAAACCTACCTGGAAACATATATTATGAAGCAAAGTATTTTATTATGTGATGATTCAGTGAGTGAGTGAATGGACCGGGTCATTATTAGAGTTTCTATGGTGGAAACAAATTTTATACACATGGGTTAAATCAAATCACGGCTTTCCTCTGATGATTCAGACCTTTAATGAGATTTAAACACCTTTTTTTTGTGAAGATTATAAACAGTATTGGAAACTCAAAAATGCAATATTGGCTAAAAGCTGTCGGTGTCGACACGGTCGTGACTTCTAAGTGTGCGTCCCAGCTCCACTATAATAAAGATGTGATATTTTTATAAACAAACCTGTCATCATGTCTGTCATTAAGAGATTTAATTATTTATTAGGGCTGCACTGATAATTGTTCTCATGTTCAATTCACCTGCCAGTATTGTCTCAGTCAGTTCATTTCTGAGTCTGTAAGAAGTCAGAATATAATGAAGAAATGGGCGTCACATTTCCTCAGAGCCCAAGCTGGACATATCCAACAGTGTTGTTTTGTCTTACCAACTGTCTGAAATCCAAAGATATTCAGCGTGCTGTCTGAAACTATGCTGTCTGTTTTTCATGGTCTTATTTCTAACAGTTTTACTCCTGTGAAGCACTTTGTGACCTTGATCTTTGAAAGGTACTAAATAAAGTTTTAACATTTGAAAAGCTAGAACCAGTGATTTTTGTTTCAGCTGTTATTTATTGAGAAGGTGGAGGTGCCGGTGAGATGGATTGGCATGTTAATGTGTCAGGTGAACTGATCAGCTGATAGAGGGCTCGATGGGCAACATTTGACTCTCTGTCACATGGGTTCCCTGACATGAGGAACTGGTGGAGCATGAGGAGGTGGAGCCTGCATAATCAGAATCAAATAGATGAAGTGGCACAATGTAAATATATGATCAGGAGCAGGGAGAGTCCAGGAGGTTATTTGATCTATTTCGGGTTCCCACACCTTCTTAAACATTACGTTCAATGACTTTCCAGGCCCATTTCACTCAAATTCAAAAGACTATGTGATCTCTTGCCTTCTCTAACAGCACAGCAAAACAATACACAGTGTAAGCTGAGCAATAGAGACACACAATTTATATTCCTGCACAAAATATGCGAATGAAAGCACTTTCAATGGCCCATGTCTGTTTGTCTATTTTTTAAAACTTTAAAGGCCTTGAGTTTTATCCCTAAATTCACAAACTTTAAAGGATTTCAAAGACCCACTGGAACCTCATCTATTAACTGTCTATTTCTTGCAGTTTTCATAAAAGTATGCCTTAAAGTTCCTCCTCTGACCCTGAGTGGTTGAGTTACATAACTCTTCTTCAAACATTGTCACTTGAGTGCAGTCAAGCACCTCCAGCGGTTCAGGCCTTGTGTAGCAGCAGGGTGTGTGTAACTATCAGGAGGCATTGTATGTCCAACAAACACTCCTGAGAAAATCAAATTTTAAAAGTATTGACTCTTATTTTCAAAATGCCGCTTCCTTCTCTCTGAAACCTTTAGTTAGAGGTATTATTTATGTATTTATCTATTTAATTTAACCCGTATTTACCCAAGTAAGTCCCATTAAGATCAACGATCTCTTTTCCAAGAGAGACCTGGCCAAGCAGCACTCAAAAAGTTACAGACAAACAACCACACAATAAAAAACATATATATAGATATACGGTAGCATGTAGAAATACTAGAACACCCATGCACAATGACAAGAACCAACTGAATCATTCATCCTTGTACTTATGAGAGCTTTGAAATCAGGCAGAGACCAATTCATGTAGTTTCAGATCTTTTTGAAGGTTATTCCAGGTGAGAGGAGCAAAGCACATAAAAGCTTTCTTTTCCCCAGCTCAGTCTGTGTGCAACAACAAAACTAAGGCTTGTAATCTCAGACTATAGCTGGAGTCAGATCTGTTCAAATCAAAGTGCAAATGTACAAGGGGAGTTTACCCAGTATGGCTTTATAAATGAACAAATATAAGTGACTGAGCCTACAAGAGGTCAAAGATGGCCGGTGATGAGTGAGGGTATTGTACACTTAAAGGAGAAGACCACCTAAATTAAGAATTCCAATGTTGTTTCCAAAGTTCAATAATTTTGTTGTGAACTTGAGCTCCTCTCTCTCGAAGCCAGACACCAGAGAAGTAAGTCTCAAACTAGTGATGCAATTAAGTCCAGAGCTGCTCCATAGACCGTTAATGTGAGCCTTCTTAATGTGGACCCACAAAATGTTTGTTTCCTTTTTTATAGTCAAATGAGCTTCATTCTATTGTAGTGTTCTTAGATCTAAAACAGCAAATGTACCCATATACTCAGAACACTCAGCATCATACTTGCGTTTGGCCATGTCATCGAGCCAGTTTGATGTGTCTGTTAAGAAACTGTTCATTATTCACTCACTCTACAGCAGGAAACGGCACTTCAAAATAAAAGCGCTGTGCTAGAATTTCACTGTACTTAAAAATAAAGTGTGTTTTGCAAAGTTGATATGTGTGCAAGTCACTTGGGGTCCATTCAGAATGGACCCAAGACCCACCAGCTGGGAACCACTGATGTAGAAAACATCTTTCCCCATTCATCATCAATGGAGCAGCTCCCAGACTTCATACTTGATGACATCACAAATTTGAATTTTAGCACTCTAGTTTTTGGATTTGGGAGAGTAATGCTCATGTTTACTAATGTGATTGGACTGTCTTAGACAACAGGAATAACATGTATGAATTTTGAAAATGAGTGTGGCTCTCCTTTAAACTTGTTTTATTGAGCTGTAACTAAATGATACGACTGTACTATGATGAAACACATTAATGCTGGTATTATATTTCTTACCAAATTTATAAAAATCAGAATTTCAAGGGTTGAAAATGCTCAGCACGCCCTCTACTGTTTTAAATCAGCTCTGAAACTTGTAATGGAAATGCAGACAGAGTCGACTTACCTACCTCATGAAATTCTGACAGCAGCACTGGTGACAAACTGCTCAAAACTGAAACTAGACAACTCCTGCCTCACACATCCACACCGACCTCACCGTCCTCTCTCACCTCTCAGCCTCTGGCCCACTTTTCAACATTTTTCAGAATTATGCAGTGGGGGTGGAGTTATGCTCAGACCTGGGGGTTCAGTTACACTTACATGTGCATAAGTGAACAAATGCTGCACAACTAAAATGGTGAGTCTGCAGCATGAAGTATCACTTCCTCTTCCTCACAGCTGAAACAACACAGTAACTGTATAAGGTGAGATGTGGTCAGAGTGCTGACTAAAATCAACTTCCTCTGAAGCAGAATAAATCTGTTTATAGGCATAGCAGCAGCACAAACACTGACCGTGAATGACTGACAGTATTTAAAAAGGAACACCAAAGTTATAAACAACTGAGTTTTATTCTTTTTCATTATTTTCATACATGTCTTTTGGCGGCTTCTTTACAGACAGCTCTTGCTCCACGTCTGTGATTTAACCCCACACAGACTGCTCTCTGCAAACATGGGTGAGAAATTTTAGAGACGAATTTGAAACAACAGTGACAGAATACACAGACTAACATACACAAAATACAAAAACCTTGCCGTTTTCAATTGCAACAACGCTATCTCGACGCCCCTGTACTCATGGCTATCAACTTGATTAATACTTTAAGGACCCGCCTTTGTTTGGGGATTTGTTCTAAGTGGCTGAAAATGAAACTGGTAAATATTTCATTATATACAGTCATTGATATTCATGAGTACAGGGACGTACTGGAGACAGACGTAAAGGGTGTCATCGCCAGATTGGTCATGTTCCTCTCATCTCATCTCCTCGCTGATTGGCTGTTTACTCCACTTGAGTGCTGATTGGCCCTTGGAGCGTTTTTCTGGCTTGTGTGGAACCAACACTGCTATCAGAACTGTGGAGAGAAGATGTCACAGTATTTTACATGTCAACATTTCTGTTTTTTTTTTTTACAGAAAAGAGAATTGCATCTGACCTTTTTGTGCAGAAAAAACCCCAAACAACATCAGAACTGAAGCCATAAAACCAGTGAACAAGTTTCTTACGTTCTTGAGGAATTCCTCAGCAACGATACGGGCCCTAGCGTTGACGGACAGTTTCATCTCGCTAATCTCCTTGTCGATCTCCTCCATGAAATGGATGACAAAGTCCACCAGCTTGTGTTTGTACATCTGCTCCGTGTGGAAGTTGGTAATCAAGAAGCTAATATCATATCCCTGAAACCACAATGAAAGACGTGAGTAAGTGAGGCTGGTCAACACGTTAGAAATTTGACAAAAGAGATCACACTGTGAATATTGAGGTATTTTATGTTTGTGTATAGTTTCTACAACATCTGTGCATAAAGAGCCCTATGACACCATTTAAATGTTGATTCCTCTTTTGTCACTCTATTATAAAAAACCCAGATTACTTGTACATCTATCTTATCTTACCTCTACTGGTTTCCTCCTCAGAATGAAGAAGTTCTCTGCTCTCATCATCATGAAGCGCATGAACTTGTGACAAAGGATCTTCTCAATCTCATCAGCCTGCAGGGAAGATTTTTATTTATTTTTAATGCATATTAGACTGGGAATGAAAATGAGGAAATGTGAATAGCTCATAACCAAAAGCAGTCAAAATCCTGCTGTTTTTAATCACCTGTTTGACAGCAATGCTGACTCTGACAGAGTTGATGGATCCCTCAATAAGAACCTTCTCCTTGTCATTACGGCTGATCACCACGGGCTGAAGTAGCAGCTCCTTACTGCTCCTGTAACCACAGCACAATCCAGCCATTACAAATAAAAACAGGCCTGTCAGTCACTGTGCTAAAGACCCTACAGGAACCCTTACAAGTTAGAGTGACTTGTTGGAAAACTTAATCTCCTCATTGTATTGGGGAGACACCTGCAGACAGGCTGCAGCAAATCCCCACTGGCCAATTTTACAGCCTTGCCCAAACTTGTGTCATTTTTTTCCCTCCTAGATTTTCTTATGCAAGTTTGCACAAGCCTGCACTTGTGTGGCAGCTGAGGATGATCTGCAAACAGCTTAGCTTAAGGGCAGGAGAAAAAGAGGGGAAACTGCAAAGTAGGGGGGGCAACCAGTGAGCCTGCCCACTCCAGAGACATGGCATTACACATACCTGACCTCCACCTCTGGCTTGTTGTGACGCTCCACCACCTGAGAGGAGAAGTTCTCCAGACAGAGGGCCGCCTGCAGTGTGGCCCTCACAGCGTTTAAGTAGGGGCGCAGAGTCGCTGTCTGGAGGAGAAATTACATTAGATCAATGTCCCTGCAGAGAAGACCAAGCTGGATAATGCCTTAGATCAGTGTACATGGGCAAACTGAACCTCCCAGTCTGGCGAGTGGTGACTCAACCAGCAGGGTCAGGCTGTGAGGTCAGGTCTGATCAGGAACCAAAATGAGCTGTGTGCAGGAATTCAATGGCTGCTGCTCAGATATAAACCTCTTACCGTTTCCCACCTTTACAACAACTAACAGACATTTAAGAAAGAAACACATGATGGTAATGAGTATCGACCTGATGCAAGGTCCTGGAAACATGAATCAATTCTGTTTGCATTTACATTAATGGATAGATGACCGACACTAACGTTACAGCTCATCCAAATTATTAACGTCCATCTACAACACTCTGCCTTTGCCTAACATGTACATAACTTTCCCACTGTCTCCTGACAGAGCTACAGGAGGGCTAGCTCTCATAGTAACGATGAGAAAAAGGGGCCGAGAGGAAAAAGACAGCTCAGCTCGATCACTTCAGTTTCTGCAAACCGTACCAAGGATGCCTGTCCTCTCATTTCACTGTAGCTCACCTGAAACCTCGTCTGTGAGAGACACGAAGCTAGCTAGCTTATCTCGCCCCAAATGTAGCCACAGTTAGCGGGGATAAACGGCTAAATAATGATAAATAAAGCTACATTTAGTGCAAGAGACTTACCATTTTTGTGCTGTAAAAGACGGAAGTTCCTCAGCCACGCCTGGGACTCCTCTTCCGTAAATCCTACATCGTCTAGTTCAGAGAAGGTGCGCTAGTTTTCATGTAGCTCTCCGTTTAAAGAGGCGGATCTGTCCACACATAAGAAACGCGGCTGCTTGCGCATATCACTCCGCCCAGGTGGAGTACGTTTGTAGAAATCGAGCATACCCTTCGATGCGTCTATTCCGGTCTGTGAACGGGAGACATGTCACTCATCAACCGTCGGTTTAGGAGTCATTTTGACCTTTTGTAGCCTATTCTCGAATAAAATGTGTTTAAATAAGAACTGTATAACCTAAATCTGACTTTGTTAAATTATTGAATGAAGGTTTTAGCGGTAATCTATTTTTTTGTGCACCATTACACAACATGGTTTGTTCCGATGATACCATTGTAGTATTAAGCTAACGTATTTACTGTGCTTTAATTTTGTTTCGATTAATAATAGCATTAAAAAAGTACTGTAGTGTTTACTGTAATGTGGGATGAATTTAACGCCCCTCTTTAAGTATTCTTTTTTTCGGGAACAGGCTATATTTTCAGTTGAATGTAAAACAATAACACCCCTCGTTACCTACAATGGTTTTTTCCATCATGGACGCCATTCACTGACGGTAAATATTTTTGCTCCTAAACATTCAAAGATATACATCAATGCTTTTGATTAGCACTACTCAGGCCTTGTAATTTTAAAACATAAAATGTTTATGTGCACAATTTTGAAATAATGGTGGCCATTTTAAATTTAGGAGTAATATAGCGATGTGGGCCCGCGAGCTCGCTTTCTATGAAGCAAACCTGCGTGTACATGTATTTGGGTGCGTGCATGAGTGTGTGTTTAATGCATCCTTGTGATGGAGAGACACATACAAACAGAATCACAGCTGGACATCTTTGTCTCATCTGTTTAGTTTAACCTCACTGTCCATCTTCTTGTGTCAGTTAATTCAGACAGTGCCAGGCCACACAGCATCATGAGTGAGCTGAAGGACTGCCCCCCACTCAAATACTACGACTTCAAGCCCGTCGAGCATGTCAAGGTTTGTCCCCGCTACACTGCTGTGCTCGGCCGCTCAGAGGACGATGGCATCGGCATTGAGGAGCTGGACACCCTGCAGCTGGAGCTGGAGACGCTCCTGTCCTCAGCCAGCCGCCGTCTCCGAGCCCTGGAGGAGCAGAGACAGGTAGGGGGGAAGTGAATCTAATATGCCACTGTTCACACTGCCTCTCTGGTTGTTTGCAGTTTCTAACTCCCCTCTGTGCTCCCCATCAGATCCTCACAGACTGGCAGGACAAGAAGGGAGACAAGCGCTTTCTGAAGCTGGGAAAAGACCCGGACCCTGCCGCCTCTTCTCGCCACAAACCAAAGAAGCAGAAGTTGGATGGCAAAGGCGGTCACGCACCTGGTCCAGGTCCTGGCAGACCCAAATCCAAAAATCTGCAGCCTAAAGTCCAGGAGTATGAGTTCACTGATGATCCACAAGACATTCCCCGCACTCCTAAAAACGATGCACCCAACAGGTCAGCAACAGCAGCTCTTTGTAATACCTCTCAGCCCTGTACATGCTTTGCCTAGTCAGACCTGTTTTGTTCTGGCAAGATATCAGTGTATTTGAATGTTTTTTTTAATTTCAGATTTTGGGCATCAGTCGAGCCATATTGTGCTGATATCACAAATGAAGAAACACGGTTGTTAGAGGAGCTTCTGAAACCCCCGGAGGATGAGGCTGAGTATTACAAAGTATGACACTCAAAGCCATGTATCTGTTGTTATATTATACTTAAATTCACTTAAGACGTGGCTAAAATCCTGGGTATTTTTATTGCGTTAAGTAAAATGTAGACATGTGTTGAGCTGATTGATGCTGTCTGGGTTGATTGTAGATTCCAGCTCTGGGGAAACACTACTCTCAGCGGTGGGCTCAGGAAGATCTGCTGGAGGAGCAGAGAGAAGGAGCACGAGCCAACGACAAGAAGAAGAGTCTCATGGGAGGGCCGCTGTCTGAGCTGGATGCAAAAGGTGAGTAAAGACTGCAGGCTGGACGTTAAATTTTGGCATGTATCAAACGCAGTACTCATCTTAATGTTTAACTGCTGTAGATGTCGACTCCCTGCTGAAGAAGTCAGAGTCCCAACATGAATCTCCAGAAGATGGATGTCCCTTCGGCCCTCTCACACAGCGTCTGCTCCAGGCCCTTGTAGAGGTCAGTATGTTGTGATCAAGCATGTACACTGCTAGATTTTCCAATAATGCATTAGGCTTTTAAAACAAAACATGAATGGCTGATGAGTGAGATGTGGCATTTGAAATACTCATGTTTAAAGGGACAGTTCACCCCCAAATCGAAAATACATACTTTTCCTTTTACCTGCTGTGCTACTTATCAATCAAGATTGTTTTGGTGTGAGTTGCCAACTGTTTGAGATATCAGCTGTAGAGATGTCTGCCTTTTCTCCAATACAATGGGATTAGATGGCTTCGGCTTGCACTGCGTAAAGCACAGAAAAAAATACAGTTGAAAGACTTTACAGCGATGTGTCTCTCCAGAAATCATGACCCAATAAACCAAGATAATCCACAGACCTTGTTGTGTTTAGTCTATATAGGAACTATTTTCTTACATGTATCACTACACAGAAGGAAGCATGCAACTATTCTCGGATGAGATGCTCATGACAGCGTGAGATGTAAACATTAATGGCATCCACTTCGGCTGAGCTGTAACATCAGTGCTGCTAGGTGAGCTAGCAGTAGATACATGCTTCCTTTTGCGCAGTGATATGGTTGACAGATGTAGTTCAATACAGCTGCTCTCAAGATAATTCACAACAAGGTCTGTGAATTATCTTAAATAATCAGTGCATGATTTCTGTAAAGAGACATTGCTGTTGAGTTTTTCAAAGGTGTTTTTTAGACCTTTGAGCACCACAAGCTGAGTGTCATCTAGTTCTATCATATTCAGGAGAAGGCAGATGTCTCTACGGCCAATATCTCCAACACTCTGCAACTCACACTAAAACAATCCAGATTGATAAATAGCACTTCAGGTAAGAGGAAATATACGATTTTGGGGGTGGACTGTCCCTTTAAAGTCAAAAAAGGGACCTCAATTCTGTCACCCATGTTCAGTGTTCAAGACTTTTATGTAAAGCATTTTGAATTACCGTAGAAATAAATGTGCCTTGCCTTATAGCTGATATCTCCAACACTCAGCAGCTCATACCAAAACAATCTAGCCTGATAAACAGCACTACAGTCAAGAGAAAAAAATCTGTATTTTTGATTTGGGGTGATCTGTCCCTTTAAATTCTGTGGAAACACTGAAACATGCTTGTACATTTTTCCTGTTCTCTTCCAGGAGAACATTATATCCCCCATGGAGGATTCTCCTATACCGGACATTTCAGGAAAGGATGCTAACGATGGCGCTGGGACTTCTCCTCGAAGCCAAGGAAAAGCTTTTAGGTATTTATAACATTTTTCCACATTAGGTCACTCGGCACGTTGGCAACCATGTTCACTCACAAGTTACACTCACACACCAACTCCGGTATCTGACATAGGGTAATTAAGGTCATGGTTATTCACAACACCCAGGTCTGCAGCTGTAACACTGAACAGAGATGTGCTGAAAACGCCTGTATATTTCTGTTTATGCATATTTGTTACTCGGCTTTGTTGAATTCTCAAGTCTGATTGGTCAATTACAGCACTCTATGATCTGTTACTTCTGAGTAGCAAACTGCTGCCATGAATGACAGACTGTTGCTGTGGCACAGTTCTGATCACAGACTCTGGAGGAAGCAAGAAAATCATTTTTATATACATTTTGAAATCAGTGTTTTTGTGTCAGTTATTGATTTCTTTTGTAAGAGGCCTTGTAATGAGCGGGAAAATGTGCAACAAGCAAGTCGTTATTGTGAAATGAATCCCTGCATCATCCTGTTGGGGTTAGTTTTGCAACAATAACCCGCTTGCTGTACACTTACCCGTACGTACTGTGTACTTAGGTGCATGTGTGTGCATGCATGTGGAATTAATTATGTACATGCAGGCAAGCATGCAAATTTATATTCTCCACATTTGGAGGGATGAAATGCTTTTAAAATCCATTCTAGTTTTGTGTGTCCTTAACAGTGCTCCGAGATGGGTTGTCACAATAAAGTTTATTGTAGGTGTCAAGTTTCCATCCAGAACTTTTCACCTTCACTCTGTGCTATATTATGTCATATCTTTGTTCTTGTTATCCCCTTCAGTGTTCCTCACACACGCTCTCTGGAGGCTCGGATCAAAGAGGAGCTGGTGGCTCAGGGGCTGCTGGACTCCGAGGAGCGACCTGGACCAGGAGGAGACTCTGAGGACGAGGTCCTGGCAGAGCTGCAGAAGAGACAAGCAGAGCTCAAAGCCCTGAGTGCTCACAACAGAGCCCGTAAGCAGGAGCTGCTCCGGTGAGGACACAGGCCAACAGTGGATGTAAACTGTATATCAAATTAAGTCTGACCCATGATCTGCCATTTTAACGTGTGTGTGTGTGTGTGTGTGTGTGTGTGTGTTTGCTGCTGCCACACAGGTTGGCGAAAGAGGAGATGCGCAAGCAGGAGCTGAGGCAGAGAGTCAGGGTGTCGGACAACGAGGTCATGGACGGATTTCGGCGAATCATGGCAGCCAGGCAGAAGAAACGCACTCCAACCAAGAAGGAGAAGGACCAAGCCTGGAAAGCACTGAAGGAGAGGGAGAGCATCCTCAAATTACTGGATGGATAGAGAGAGAAACAGTTTGTGTCTGTTTGTCATCCAGAAAAAATAGTTCCCCTACAGATTGACACAGAACAGCTGTGACAGCTGTGAGATGGTCAGTGAACAGCTATATTTATGATGATGTATGATACAGTGTACTGCAGGTCTGTGTGATTTGAGTAGGGACATATCTGTCATAGTTTTTATGTCATGTTCAGCAGAATGCTCATGATCAGTAACAGTTAGGTCACGTCAGAGACTTCCTCCCTTTTGTTTAATTTTTTCTTTGTTGTTGAATTTATGTTGCTTTTTATTTTTACCATTGTAATGTTATGAAAACAGTACAAATGAATGTTTGAATAAACATAAAGACTTAAAGACAGGTTATGTGTGTGTATGAGATTCAAGATTCAGAGGAGATGCACCATTGCAGTGTGCGCTGTAGTATTTTCTTTGGTGCAGATGATGAGTCCTGAAATCCATCTGGTTAGTAGCATTAGAAACAGGAAATCTGAATATAAAAATGATGGTTAAACATCACAGGATCATTTAATATTTCTTGTGCTGCTGTGTTTATCCTTATTGTTGATCATTTCCATAACTACAACAGTGCATAGACAGATTTTACTTTATATCTTAGTAACCATTAAAACCAAGAGCTCTCAGTCTTGTATCAGTGAGGTAGTGTCAGGTTCTTTTTCTAACTTTGGTTATCATAAAGATCAGTGCTGTGCTACAATGCTAAAACATCAGTGATGGCATTTTTTAATTTACAGCACCTTAAAAAACAGATTTACCCTCCATAACTCAGCACCACGAGTTGATTTGTCACTCCACCACACTATTTGGTCATATGACTATAAACTGGTGTAAGGTTTCTGTAATTCAACAGCCATGTAAAGAAGGAGTGGTAAACACATTCATGTAAACAAATATTTTTGGTTTAATGTTTTAATGACTCTTTTCTCTATGCAAATGTCTATGTCTTTAAAACCGCATACAAGAAATGTTAGTCTATAACCAAGGCCTGAAACCCCAGAGGTGTGGACTTGAGTTACATGACTTGGACTTGTGTCTGACTCAAATGTGATGACTTTAGACTCGACTTGACAAAATCAAAGAAGTCTTGCAGCTCGACTTGGACTTTAATATCAGTGACTTGTGACTTCACTTGGACTTGCGTTTTTATCTCAAAAGAATACTTGATACCTCCCCCGAAATCCAAAGATTAAAAAGTGGTATTTTAATTTGCCTTCATTTCCTGAACCAACTAACATTAACACTGTTCATTTCCAGCAAGCTGACTTAGATGCACATTGTTGGAACCAATCGGACAGCATCCAGTCAAGTTGCAGGCGAGAACCATGAAGAGCTAATGTGATGCAACTGAGCATTGGCTGGAAAAAAAATACACCAAAGATGATTTTGTTCACACACACACAAACTAGCCTATGCGGTGGCCAGCAAAAAAACAAACTGCAGTATGCAAAACGTGCAAATCAAAATACAGACGGAGACACAACAACTTCCGAAATAACTAGATTTAACAAACACATATTTCATAGCACATTCAAGATTTTCATAAATTCAAATATCATTACTCTGTTGTTAAAATGGCATTACATTTGGTAAAAAGTACATGATGTCTTGTTTTGGACTCATAAATCAATTTAGGACTTGGAACTTGCCAGTTTTGACTTGGGACTGAACTCTGGACTTGCCAGTCTTGACATGGGACTTGAGTGCAAACAATGACTTGGCCCCACCTCTGTTAAAGCCCTGTATATATACTGTGTACAGGGTTTGAACAAGCACAGAGACAATTTTTCTTTCATGATGGCTGTGAAGTAAACTGAGCCACGTGCCTGAGATAAGTTGAGCTTGAGGGTCATCTTGCTCTACTGTTTATGTATTCCTGTTAGAATAATGTGTATCAATATTACAGTAATATTGTTAAAACAATGGGAGGGAGGATGTGGAGAGGCAACCCAAATGCAACCGCCATCAGCTAGGTATACAGGTTTGTCGTCTGTAGATCTGTGTTTTTTTGGTTCATTTTATAAACCTATTTTTCCAGCTTTGTCTAATTTAACTTGCCTATTCTGTTTGTTTTAAAGTGTTTTTACAAATAAAGTCAGACAATTTAATGTGCTAATATGCAAAATAGAAACAAGTGCTTACTCTCTACTGTTTTGCTTCACAGTTTCTGAGAATCTGTATATCTAATTTTGTTTTTCATTATTGAATAAGAAGGTCAATATCCTGAAATATGGAGGCAAGTGTTTTATGTTTTAGTCCTGACTCCGCCCTTTCTGAGAAAACATTTAAAGAGTATCTTATCTTACTCAACCCCCTACATAAACTGTTAAGAGTTCCTTGTTACTGAGCCGTCACCACTAGATGGCAGTCATTGTCTCTTGTCTAGCAAAGTCTCCTGTGGTTGACATCAGCCCAACACAGTGTGTGTCAGTGTGGTGTGTGTCCAGTCTTCACGTGAAGATATCCTCACTGATCTTGATCCCGGGATAAAGCAGGAGACTGTGTGTCTCACAGTGTGCAGCTGTGTGTGTGTGTGTGTGTGCGTGTGTGTGTGTGAGGGTCACTCGGTTCACAACAGAGCAGTCAGACACACACTGACCCCGCAGGCATGTGTCCACCAGTGTCAAAGATTTAAGAGCCATGTCAGGATTTATTTTTTGAATCATGCTTTTTATCGTTTCCTCAAGGAAGAACGTACAGCATCCTAAACCATGACAAATAGAGTAACATGTAGCCTACAAAATAATAACATACAACAAAATAGTAAAAAAAAACATCAAAGAACACATTTTTCATAAACAAGGAGCATGGAAAATAACTTACATATACATAACTTACAATCACACAACAGGTCCTAAGCACATACATAAATCCCTGTGATTCTAACCCAACGTTAGTTCACCCACACAGGACACTATGTGTGTATAAGGGATCTTTAAGGCACATTTACCAAAGAATGAATAAAACAAAATATCAAAATAAATTAATAATACAGACAAAATTAAATAAAATTTAACATCGAAATCTGCAAAAAAAAAAACATTAAAGAGAAAATATTTGTATTTACTTCCCTCACCTTGACCCTGAACACATCTATGTCACTAGTTCTCCTTTTTCTTAAAGTACTTTTTACGTTTACATGATTTGATCTTCCTGATGTTTGTTTTACTCCCTGTGACCAAGAAATCACATGACTTTGACATAACAGTTACTAGGTTATCTTTTTAATTAGCCGGATGCGTATTCACAGGGGTTTAGTCATGTTTATTTAGGTCAATGTATACAACTGGAATACACATAAATAAATAAATAAATAAATAAATAAATAGATAGATAAACAATAATCTGTACTTTGAGGCAGTGACAAACCAAAGCAAGTTTATGCTGACTGAAAAGGTGCATGAAGCCTTAGCTTATCCACCTACCCTTATTTATGATATTATTTTGTTGAGTTCCCTTTACATTTATACACTGGAGATAAAAGAAAGAAACAAAATAATAAATTGAATGTGCCTAAATGTCCCAAACAAAAATCCATATAAACACTAATGGTCTTACCTTAGTTTTATATCTATCAGTCATCTTTTTTTAAAATATCTATTCAGTGTAGTACACATTTTAATTTCCTTTTTGAAACTATTTGGCTGTTATACATCTTTACTTTTTTGCATTTGTTCTAATCTTTATTTTTGTAAACATGCAAATTCCCTTTAGTACATACTTATTTTTACTTTCTATATTAATTGTGCAGTTTTAACATCCACAATTTTTAAGAGCATGTTAGTTTGTAAATAACAGCAGGGTTTCCTACATGTATAAAGTGTGCTGGAAAACTCTGGAAACTGACTAAATCCACATTAATACAGCTCGAGCATCTTTTCAGAGCTGACAGGTTGAAAATAATTTAAAGCTCATGTTCAGTGTCCCTGAGCTCAGAGCTTACAGCCAGGCTGAAGGCTGCAACAATGGCCCAATCATCATGTAAACCCCCTCTCAGTTTAGGTCATCGTCCTCCACGCAAATTCATAATGCCATCAGCCCGTGTGTATGAAAGCTTTTAATAACACACAGACCTATTGAATCCTCCTCACAGGTGAATGAGAGGCTGAATAAATAGCTGTGGCGGCCCCTCGAGGCTGGGCGTATCGCACAGCGCCTTTGTTGCATTTGTTGTCATTAGACCTAAACTGAAGGGCAGGTGGGTTTTGTGTCGATGCACTGCTCATACACGCTCAATGATGCTCGTCTGCTGTTTGCTCGTCTCGTATTGAGCTGCTTTTTTTTAAAAGGCTGGCCAGACTCCTTTTGACTGCCCAGGTGGTGTCATCCCTGATGGATCTGTGAGACTTTAACTTCAGCCTCAGCTGCTCGATCACGTAGCTCCCTCTGCTCTCCCCATGTGAAATTCAGCTACGTGGTGAGCTTCTTCACTCCTCACTGTCATGGCCTGTAAACGTTTACGGCTGTTTAAGTAGAGGGCTCTCCACTGGAGGGTTTGGGTAAATAACTCCAACTGCAGCATTCTGGCACAAGACGTGTAGCGGCTGCATGTCTGGAAGTTTTGTCTCTGTCTTCTTAGGCAATTACGAGAAGCCCAACAGAGTGTAAATACAGTGCTATCATGTGGGCAGGCTGTTGTGTGTTACGTGTTTACATGAGCACACGCTTATCTATGCTGCTATCACCCTCGACCTCCTGTCAGTGGGGCCTTTCTGTCCATTAGCTCTTTGTTTCACCAGTTTGTACGAACTATGTTTCTTTCTCCATGGCTCTCCTCCTACTCCACCTCCGTCCTTGCGTTCCTGAGCTGGAACTGAACATGGACAGAGGCTGAGACACACACACACACACACACACACAGATCCATAGGAGTAAAGGGATTTAACATAAATCTGTCGATCCTTTGTCCTAATATGTCAGCTTTCATGCGGCATTGAAAATGTGTGTGTGTGTGTGACAGAGATACAGACAGAGGTTGAGACAGCTGCTGAGGCTGGCTGGTCCACTGAGAAGACCCTCTGTCCAGCCAGGCCACGCCTCACCCCTACTCCTGCACAGAGAACTATTGTCTTCAGCGCTGCTTCCACTATTCTGATGTCATGGTTTGTCCTTCCCCAGAGGGCTGCTGTTGCTGCTGTGGTAAAACTTGACGGACCTTTTAGCCCACAGCCTGTGGCACAAACGACTGCATACATGCAGGGTGAGATAGTCGCACAAACACATAAAAACACTCCTTTGCTCCCACCTTTGTGACCCCTCCTTTACCTTGGTCTGGTTTGAATCTCATTTGCCTCTCATTTGCATGGCAGTTGATGCTTTTCTTGTGTGACTCCTGAACTTGGTAGCTCATATGCAAATCTTATTGCCTCGTTCAGCCCCCACCTGTCTAAGCTTTGCTCATCGACAAGGTAAAGATAGAGATTCTTGGGTCCCCTTTCCAGACTGTCATGCCTCCAGGGTAGTCTATACAAGATAAGCACAATCAGTCACAGACAAGCCATTCACTCAGAGGCAGACAAACACAACACAGTCAGACAAGTGTACTCTATAAGTTGTGAGGGCATTATCAGCCATGCTAGTGGTATGGCTCTATAGGTGGCAACATCAGTTTGTTGGTTGGTTGGTTGGTCAGTCAGTCCACCTATCTGGTCCAGATTGATATCTCTCAACAACTACTGGATCAGTTGCCATGAAGGTTTGTGCAGACTTTTATGATTCCCACAGGATGAATCCTACTGCTTTGATTGAACCCCTGATTTTGGCTCGACTGCCATCATCAGGTACCCTGGAAATACAGAGTTCTCATGAGAGCACAATTTGAATTTGCTCAGCGAGTCACTCTGGCAATCAGTAATGATGCTCATTACCTATGCCCATAAAACCGAGCTGCACCAATCACATCGGTGTATCTGATATAGGCGGGCCAGAGGCGAGCTAAACAGATGACGACAGCGCTGCGAAGACGAAGTCCGGAATCAGTCAGTAAACATTGCAAGATGGCTACGGATGAACACCAGTTGTTTGAAACGGCTTTGGCCGCTACAATGAACGAGTCAGACTTGGCTTTTTCTCTAAAAGAGGAACAGAAGACAGTGCTCGAGTCTTTGCTTTGCAAGAAGGATGTTTTTGCTGTTTTGCCGACTAGATACGGCAAGAGTCTAATCTACCAGTTAGCTCCGCTGGTAGCTAAGCGTATACGTCACCCCGTGTATTGTTCTGATTGGTCGTAGTGTTATCCAATTGCGTGCAGTGATATTTACAAATGCATGCTTGGTGCCGCCCCTCGAGTTGGGCCATTTGCATTACTCATGGCCAGACCTTAAATCTTTCTAGATTTGGGTCTGGATTTCCAGGCTAACCATCAAGTTGCCTTTTAATTTCAGTGAAATATCTCAGCAACCATTGGATGTTTTTTCCATGAAAAGCCATGACTTTAGTGATCCTCAGGCTTTTCATGTTCCTCCATCGGCGGGTCAAAGTTTTCACTTATCCTGTGAAATATCTTCTAGAAGGATAGGCACAACATGTTTTACATGGTTCACAGATCATTTGTGATACCTGACTTTTCCTCTAGTGCCACCATGAGGTTGACATTTGTGGTTCTAAAATATCATGACAACTATTGCCAAGCTATTCGGTCATTCCCTCAGCATACATCCTAATGAGTTTGGTGATCCCTTAACCTTTCCTCTAGTGCCATCATTAGGTCCAAATTTTTTAACTTCTCAACAATACAAAGCTAATGACTTACCCATCAGCCTCAGCAGTGCTTTGTGTTTAGCGTTTATCAGTAATGTTAACATGCTAAACTAAATGGTGACCATGGTTGACAGCTCCTAAACATAACTCAGTAGCCTCTGAGCAGTATGGTGAAACAAATTATTTTTTTTTCTCAGTCTATAGCTGCTGTTAACTAGTAAAGATGAAAAGGCAAAAAAAACTGTTAGAGTTGACTCATGTACGTATGTTAACTGTAGAAACAGTTGTGACATAACCGTAACTGAAACAAGCCACAGTTTAATTGTGTGTGTGCACGTGGCAGATAATAGGTGTGCCCCACTACTTAAACAAATAGCACTACAACCTTGTTAATGAAGTAATAAATCAAGTGAGGTAGGGTCATTTTCTTACAGACTTCTATAATCTGACTTCTTTTGCGACCACTGGAGTCGCCCCCTGTTGGCCATTTGAAAGAATGGGGGTTTAAGGCACTTCTGCATTGGCTTTACTTTTCAGACCTGGGTCTCAATGCGAAACAATGCGAAGGATGATCCATACTAAAAACGTACGTACGGACAAAAGGCAAAAATGGCGTGCGCCAAAAAATATTTGACAATTTCTACAATCAGGCTTCCACCTCACCATCTGCGTCACCAGTTTCCCATCTCCAAAATGTTGGTAAACATGGGTAAATTTTCACATCATTAAAAAATGAAAAATAAATAAGACCTC
This sequence comes from Epinephelus lanceolatus, assembly GCF_041903045.1. NCBI lineage: Eukaryota > Metazoa > Chordata > Actinopteri > Perciformes > Serranidae > Epinephelus > Epinephelus lanceolatus. Next base: position 22,758,496 of record NC_135734.1, read on the forward strand.
AATTGTGTCAATCATGTTTGCACATAGACTCAGAAACTGTCATCTATCATTAAAATTTTAGGAGCAGGTTACATTTTCTGCAGTTTTCATATCCATCAAAGATTTAAGAGAGAAAATGTGGCGTAACCTAAGGGACACGTACATCTGCAACAAAAGAGAGGAATGAGGTGCACAGTATCATTTCATAACTCAGATAGCCTACTTTAAACAGGTCAGATAGTCATTTTCAGGTGGATGATGATGATGATGAGGAGTGTGTGTGCCACACAGACAGATTGAGAGAGTGACAGTGTAGACAGGGAGGACAGTTCAGACCCTTCAGTCGTGGTGCCAAATGCAAGACATGAGAGTGTGGTGACAGTCAGGGAGGTATCTCCTGGAGAGAAGCAAGGGAGCAAATGTGTCTCTCCATTTTGTCTTGTATTGCTAATTATCGCAACAAATAGAACAGTATAACACATCAGACTCAGTGTGCAAGGTTTCTGTGCATGTGTTTTTTGTTTTGGATGATTACAAAAATTGCTTACGAAAACACTAACTCATTGTGCAAAGGACTTTAATCTTGCTATGTAAAAAGAGGATGTTTGTAAATCAATACCAATCTGACAAAATCTGGTGAGATTAGGATTAGAGACTGAAGACCAGCATTAGGTTTAATTACTGTTACACCCAACGCCTACAACACAAGACACTATGATGCATTGTTAATACTCAGAAGGGCAACTCTCAGTCCATGTTTGCTTAAGGTTTTATGAGTCTTTTCTTTGCAAAGGCTTAATTCCATTATCTCCCATCTGATGCTAATACACAGCAAGGCTTTTTTTCTCCTCTTTTTCACCTCTGTAGCAAAGTCTGCTGAGAGCTGGCACTGTGCCACTAGTGTTTGACTATACTTTGTTAAAATCACCAGGCAATAAGTAAGATAAGAGACAGGGAGGGAGGTGGATAAGAGTGTGCCATGCTTAGGCACTGTTTGTCATTGGCTGTGAATTTGGACAGCAGAGGTCAAAGCTCTTGAGAAATATGCTTCCCTTTGGAGATAAGGCCGGAGGTTTGCGGAGGGGACATATAAGAGGACTATGTATGGATATATGTGCTCATATTTCCACACAGATTCAAGTCGTCTAACTCAGCTTCTCTATTTAGTGTGTAAGTTGGAGCAATGGGACTGGAGGAGACCCATTCAGCGGGGGGACCCATCTGGGGGCTGCCAGTCCTGAGCCTCCCCATGGTGCAGGATGGATAACATGCACCTTTCCTGGGACTTTCTCCGAGCTGTAAGATGATGGGGCAGAGAAGGGACATCACCGGCACTGTGGATAATAGTCATTGAGGAGCGAAGAGGAGCACAATGAAAAACACTTCTCTCACCACCCACCACTTCTCTGTCATCCTCCCTCCATCCTTCCCCATCCCTCTTTCGTTTCCTCTGCTCTGTTATTATCACCCAGATCATTATCAGGCTCACTCTCCCGTCGCCGCGATGGAGAGGAGGGCCGGCCGCCCACATGGCTTTGGTGAGAGATTTCTAACAGCGGCAGCACAGGAGGAAGAGAGGGGGGGCGAAGACAAGAGGCCCATAAAAAAAGTCCATCTAAATATAGAGGCAGCAGGGCCTTTTTCCCCTTGTCCTTATAAAGAGCTGCTGGTGAATCCGGGTGGACTATCCTCCTCACTCTACTGAGAGCTGATCACTCCCTCCAGGATCGGGAACATAACTGTTGGTGCATGAAAACACACTCCCGCACACACAAACACACAGGGCTACGTTGTTTTATGAGAGAGAGAGAGAGAGAGAGAGAGAGAGAGAGGACCAGGGGCTTAGTGAGTTTCTTCTTTACACCAGAGGGCAAATCATGTTTGGTGGAACATACTAAAATAGGAGAGGTTTAAGGAAATCTCCCAAAAGAAATAATGGGAGAAATGGGTGATGGGGGGAGGCTCTTAACTGAGAGGTCAAGACAGGGTAGGAGATTAGGAAGGAAGATACAGATGAATTGATGGCCAAAAATATCTCGGAGGATGGATTATTCAATTAAATTTATATCAACACAATCTCCTAGCTTCCGTCCATACATGCCCCTTTTTGGCTCTTTCACTTCTCTATTCCTATCTCACTTATAGTCCGTATATCTTACTAAAGAGATGTATGTCTGCTAAACTTGGCTCTGTCTGAAAGAAACAGTTTGACATCTATGGGAATTTGCAACCAGAAGCTGGTTAGCCTAGCTTAGCATAACGACTGGAAACAGGGAAACAGCTGGCCTGTTTCTGTCCAAAGGTAAAATATATCCCCTTATACGCATATCTAAAGCTAACTTAATATAAAGCAGCCTCTGAGCTCTAACTCCAAATTGGAGATATTGGAATAACATCATTTCAGACAGTTACAATATCCTCATTCCTTTTACACCAGCCCCCAGCATGGCTGCAAACCTTCCATCGCTTGCAGTTACATCCAAATAAAGTCCAATATTAACAATAGTGAAATATATTAAGCTAATGAGAAGCAGCTAAACACTCTTTGTTTGTATCTGGTTTCACTTGTTCACAAACTGCTACAAATACACAACTAATTCAGGCTAATTAAAAGATGTGAGTACAAGGCCAGCAGTGCTGGTAACCAGTAATCACCCTGGAATAATATGTGACAAAGGAGGTTTTCCTCTTTCTCACATTCTGCTGAAATTATGTGAATGCAGCATATACCAGACTATTTCTTAGTGGTTGCCTGGCAACCTCACTTTGAAGACAAGCCTCTGCTCCCGGCCAAGAAATAGTCCGGTACATTACCCCTTGTAATACCACAAACTCAAGTTTTTTTTTTATAGATTAGACTAATGAGATAACACGTGTAAATACCTTGTTTGAGTCACATGACTAATGATGTGCAAAAGTCAGATCGAGGGCAGGCACTGATAAATCTATATCCTGGGTGCACTGAATATAGAGAAGAGTGACCAAATAAAAAGGCTGGATGAACCTGCAGACAGTCGGTAGTCTTCCATCAGAAAATTAAAACTAATGTTGGATGTGAGCCATACAAAACAAAGAAAAGATATTTTTCCCACAACTTAACCGATTTGCCAAAGTGGACATGATCGCTGACCTTGTAATGTTACTAATGGCGAGCCAGTGAAAGCGTCCAAGAGTCTAGTGTGGATGATAACTATTTTGTGGGTGGTTGTGTCCAAGACTGAAATGATTTCTGTCTGTTTTTGGCCAGGTGAGTAAATGTGCTGGAGGATTTTATATTTCAGCTCTGTACATGGATACACCTCCGTCAGGCTGACATTGTTAGCCAACTTTAGCTGCTAGTTCCTATCTTCCTATCAACGTCATAGGTTTCCAAAGGTCTGGTGAACCCTACTAAAACATCTGTGTCGTGGCTAAAAACACTAAGAAGTTGTCACAGCATATTGGAATTGCATCCAACTCGAAGCATGACTGAAGACAGAGGTTTTTGATCCCCATCTGCCACTGTTTCTCAGAGACCTTTTCTTACTTCTCCCTTTTACATCCTACGATTTTTGGGACTTAAAGTGACTTTTGTTTTTTCCCTATTCAACCAATTGGGACAGTCATCAACGGCCCAAATCATAAACATTTGTGCAGTGTTGTTAGTCTTTGCCTGCCCTCCATCTGGACAGTGAACTGATGTATGACATCATATGCAAAGAAGCTATTGGACTTTGGACAGAGCCAGGCTAGCTGTTTTCCTGCTTCCACTCTTTGTACTGAGCTAGGATAACTAGTTGCTCTCTGCAACCTTTTATTCAAAGTACGGAGATGAAAAAGCAAAAATGCCCATCTCCATAACATTCTTTAAAACATTTTTTTAAATCAATTAGTTACTCCAGTGACTCCATTTATTCCTTGTTCAGAGTGCCACCCTGTGATTAGAGCTGAATGAAACACCTTTGCTAAAGACGGGTTCTGCCTGTCCTGTTCCTCCTGAAACACAGTTGAAGCTCCCCACTGTTGAATGCAGAAAATGCCTGATCAGTTGTAAATGATCAGGCTACAGTCAGCAACATAAAGGTGACCTGTTCACTCAGGACCTTCCTCTCATGACAAATTATCAAATCCAACAGCTGCATCATCAGTGTAACGGCCTGTTCTGTTTTCTGCTGTTGTCGTCTGTGACATCAGCAGCTGCTTTCTACCGCTAAATAACAACATACCTTACACACCGGTCATGTCCTGGTTAACTCTGACCACAGATAGACAGGTTTCAACAGGAGGCACACTGAAGCAGGCCACTTATAGGGCACTTAGTCACACAGAGACACAGATAATGTTTGTCACGCTTTGTGTAAAGCAAACAACAGGTCATTCTCACAGCTGTGCTCGTATGCCAGCGGTGACAGCAAAAGTTCAGAAGTCAAACAGGAGGGGAAATGGTTCACTGTGTGTTTTAACATCCTCTTTTACACCTGTTGCTTACTGCTCCCTGTGGTGTTTGTGTTTGTGGCCACACACTGAGACACACACACACTAAACATGCACGCACACACACAAACACACAGTGGTTCCATCATGGCTGTCTGAGCTGAGATCGCACACCAAAGGCAAGCAAAGAAAGTCCGAATAACATCACACACTGAGCATCAGCACTTGTTACATAAGAGTTCCCCTTCCACAGAGACAACTCCGCAGCACAGTCTGACAGAGTCAATGTCAAACTCTGCATGAGAGAGAAAATGGGTATAATTCGTGCATGACCACTCAGTTGCTGTGCGTACAGCTGAAGTGGATCGATCTGTGCGTGTGTGCGTGAGTGACTGTGTCAGTTTGTGGTCGTGAAAGCCCCGCTGAGAGAGGAAGCTCAGCTGTCAGTAGTTGTCAGGCGTTGGGCCTCTGCTTTTCTCTCTCTCTTTGCTGATCCTGTTGTAGTTAACCTCAACCTCCCCCCCCCCCCCCCCCCCCCCCTTCCTTTTTTCCCTTCCTCTTCTCTTTTGCCCCCCAACAGCGGCTGGCTGGGTTTGAGGTCGAGGTGGAGGCGCTGGTTTGTATAAGCATGTTGGTGAGAGATAAGGACATGTGTCACAGGACCAACAAACCTCCCTCTGGGCTGAGCATCTTATAAACACACACACACACAGTGTCAGAAATACTGTGGCCAAAGATCACAGCGTGTCTTCTGTGATATGTGCTATTAATAACAGGGCTTTGACCTCATGTCACTCTTGGATTTAACACTTTTCACCTACTCACCTCCTCTCTTGTCTTCGTGCACTGCTGTGTCTCACCCTGTGCAGGGTGTTACCCATGTTACATAGCTGCTCCCGTGCAGAATGACACACAACAAACACCCTCTCTCTGCAAACCTCGCTCCACGTTTGGTGCTGGGGGGAGAAAATAATTTGTGTATGTGCATGCTGACACTGCCAGACTGGTGTGGCGTGGTGTGAAATGGATAAGAGGGGAGGATGTGAGGCTGAAAGCGTCTGTGGCGCCTCAGCTCTGCTTTCCGTTGGGGGGTTGGATAGGGGCTGTTGGCGAGGGGAGTGTGGGGGGTGTTTGGGCTTGTGATTGCAGCGCGGCCCTGATGGGCCTTTCCAGGCTCTGCTTGAGTGAGACAAGATCACATTACAGAGCTGAAGACTTGGATGATTGGAGGGAAGTTGCAGAGTGAAGACTATTGTGTTGATGGAATGCAGTTTTATGAATTCACAAACGGCGGCACACATGCACGCAAATAAATACATAAACCCCAACCTACATATTCACACGCTTAGAAATAAAGGTGCTAACTAGAACCATATAGAGTGCTCCTGGAATGAGTCCTACAACCCATAAATGAGTTAGCATATTAGCACTCCCTGTTCCCTTGTCTCGAGGTCAATGTTGTTTTAATGGGTTTTTGATATGTGCCTGAAATGATGTCTGTGGTTAACACAAGCTCAAGGGACTTTGATGGTTTGCTGTAGATTATGCCAGTAAATATCCCACTCATGAATTTTAAAACTTTTATGTGTTTTATAAAAGGTGGTTGCTAACAAGTGGCTAAATGAGACTACAGAACGTCAAACATGGTTTTACAGCCTGGTTGTGGCGGCAGTGTTGAAGACGTGGCCGTGCTGCAGTTCGTTGATAACCTAATGTTAGATTTTTACTCTTGCAATTGTATTTACTCTTCACAAAGCATAAAAGTGGAGCCCATTTGTAAAGATTATCTTGCTGAACAAAACGTGTAAGTATCATAAATGCTTGTTTGTCACAGGGATTATTTTTGCAATAATTTAACATCCAATGGAAAAATCTCATAGACTATTTGCTGAGGGAACCATGGTTTAATTTTTTTTTTCCATGTACACAATATTTTATTTTATTTCATTTTATTTTATATCATTTTTTTTAAATGTTTGAAATAAAGTTTATTCAATTCAAACTCTCTCTTGGAGTTTTATCCACCTTCTAAGGGTGCTAACAAGAATCCATCCAGGGTGTTTTACTGAGAACCCTTTTAAATTTCAAGGGTATCATCTAGATCCTACCCAGGGGTTTCTACCAAGAACCCTTTTATATTCTAAGGGTTTGATCAAGGCCCTACCCAAGGAGACTCCATGAAATAGTGATTGGCCACATTACCCATAGATCTCTCTCCTGCCAGCCGTGGTTTTAGTTTAACAAGTTAGCCTTGATGCCATGATCATGACTCTCCTAAAGTGGCGGGGCTGATGTGTTCCAGCACAGACAACAACACTCATGGTCCACAATCATGTTTTAAAAGTTTGTGAAATCACTATGACTACAGCCTTTACTATTTCAATGGTGCTTTAGGGTTGGGAATTGAAACTCATAATGGTATGGTATGGGATAAAATTAAGATAAAGATACCAACTATGGAAGAATACAAGAAGTATGAATTGATTAAGGGGATTTCAGATACATCTACAGTTAAAAACACCATTTGAAACACAGGTAAACATTTGAATATTTGATGAGAATCTTTTAAAACCCATGCTTTCAGCAACCCTTGAAGAGCTCTTTCCTCCAAAACGGGTTCTTTGGATGAAAAGGATTCTTAATGGAACCCTTAGTCTTACAATAGCTGTGTCTAAATTCAGGGGCTGCAACCTTCAAAGGTTGCATTTGAAGACTAATTGCGTCACATCGGCGCGACCAAGGCTGTCCCATTTCGAAGACTCCCTCAAATGCGGCCGAGAAATGCAGCCTTCTTTCCCAGAATTTGGAGGATGCAACAGATGAATCCTTCGTGACCCAGCCTATCCCAAGATGCATTGCACTGCGGTGATAACTAACAGTTGTTAACTACCTAACAGTTAACTTCTGTTAACATTACAATTAGCTAAAAGCACACATCTTAAACAATCTTGATTTAATAAGTTTACATGAAAATGGTCCTCTATCAGCACGAAACATAACTGCAGTGTCTCCGGTGGTGAATCATCCCCTTTTGTATTAAATAGACAAAATATATATTAAATAACAATCTCTGGGTATATGATTTAGGGCTAACTAACTTACTAGCTTACTCCTTCTTTCGTCAAGCGCAGCTGGTTGCTAGGTAACAGTAACACTAACGGGTCGGGACGAGAACAACTGGTGATGCACCCAGGAAATCCTCTGCAGACCAGACCGTCCCATTTCGGAGAGCGTTCGGTTTGGCTGATGCGATCTTCAAAGGAAGTGGTCGATGTCGACCGTGAAGGCTGTGTTCTTTAAAGGCTGCAAAAGGCTCTGAATTGAGACACAGTTAAAGAACCCTTGGAGAACCCTTTTTCTTGAGTTCTGAGTAGAACTTTTGTCCTTTTGGAACTGTTATTTCTAAGAGTGCACAGACGCCCAGTTCATTGAGACAGCCAACACTTAATCACTTAACTTCACTTGTAGTGCAACCTGTTCCAACTGGCTGTCTTCTTCTGTCCTGCCAACCAATTAATTCCTCTCCACTCCCATTAACTTGGATAAACTTAACCACAAGTATCAGTCCTGTACGGGGTTATCTCCTCTGGCTCACCTCATTATCGCCAGTCCCTAGTAGAGGTGCCAGAAGGAGCAGGAGGTGTGAGAGTGGTGTGTAGGGCCATCAGAGCTGATAGGATACAGGCCTGCTGTTGGATAAGCAGTTGTTTCTGCCAGAGCCCTAAAACTCACACTGATCCACAAATATCTCAACTATATCACATCCAGACTCCACAGCCCTGGTTGCACACTTTCAGAGTCACTTTCAAGTTACATTTTCACTCAGTTAAAAAACTTACGAAGCTTTTTGCACCTTAAAATGTCCAGGTATCATGAGTCAGGGTCAATAAAGTAGCCTATTCATCACAAGGTGATTACGATGAGGCCATGGTAAACTCACAGTTAAAACAACAATTGCATAGAGACAAAGGGACATGTTTATGTAGATGACAGAAGCATATTGGTTCAAGACTCTGCTATGTGCCCAGTTTTACTGGCTGAACCAGTCGGATTTTCCACTACTCATCTGAATGATCAGGTTGCCCAGCTTGTTCGAGGTTACTGGCAGCTTTGCACCCGGCTGAACTGCTTTTTATCCTTGTGTCCTCATTTAGCTTCATCCTTCAAACCTTTGTTCAGGTTTGTAGCATTCATGCAGTGATGGAAAGTGGCCAAGTGCATTTATTCAAGCACTATACTTGAGGTACAGTTTTGAGATACTAGTACTTGAACTGAGTGTTTTCATTTTCTGCTACGTTATATTTCTGCTCCATCACACATCTCATAGGGAAAGAATGTACTTTTTACTTCACTATTTATCTGACAATTTTAGTTACTTTTTACATATTTTAGATTGTTGTATTTCTACTTTTATTGAATTAAAAAATCTGAGTACTTCATGCACCTCTGCATTTGTGTAGCCCATTACAGCAGTTGCTGTTCAGAGTTTGTCTTTCATTCCTCCTCCTACACTTATTGTCTGGGCAAATCTTAAACCTCCAACACCTCATCAAGGTAAGCAATACTCTCTTTAGCGCCATTCCTCACGCTGTGGCGGCATCACAGGCTGGGATCATGGTTAATCACTGCACAGGTATCCCAACTGGGTGGAAATTCAGGTTCTGCTGTTCTGAGCTCCAGTTCCCCTTGTTTGCAGTTAATCTCATTTATCCTTCTTCTCCCTAGTGAGCTTAGAGTGTAACAAAAAAACAATGTTAATACTCCAAGTAAAGTATGCAGCAGTGTTTTTGACCTGGCATTATAAGTGGTGATCACAGTCTGTCTTCACTGGTTGCTTGTATTAAACCATCTTGCATGTCACTCTGTTGTAACCGAGACTTTTACTTTTCACCTTCAGCCACCTACTGATTGTCTCTACCTCTTGTTCAGACCTGACTCACTCCAGACCAGGCAGCATTATCTGAGGGGGTAGTTGGCACGAGGAAAAGGCCATGGGAAATAGCATGTGATGGGTTTCTGGGACCTGGTCATTTCTTTTAAGAGCCTGGGTAAATATAGCCCATATCTGAGGCCTATCTGACACCATGGCACCAACACTCTCCAGGCCCAGACAGGTCCATGTAGGACTGGACTCTGTCGTGACACACAGACACAGGACAATCTAGAGACAGAGCCGGTCAGGTGTAAACTGCTTCTCTTGGGTTATAGGGGCCGTCTAATTAGGAAGTGTTTACATAAAATAATGTTAATGCATGATCAGAGAACATTATCAAATAGGGAGCTCATAAAATTGCCATTTATGGCACCCATAAGAGTCATGTATCATTTCAAATTTATGTACAGTACCTTATAAATTAAACATTACTCTGCTTTGTTTAGATGCAGTTAAGCACGCTGTTGCAGTAGCTCACTGGATACACAGCAAGTATACAAGCAAACAGCAAGCCAAAAAAATAATAAAATAAAATTAAATAAATAAATAAAGCTAATTAATTATTGTAGTTTTGTAAATTAAGCCTTAACGTGGTAACTAGTGTTGTTTAGTAGCAAAATATTTGTTATGCATAAGTGTTATTATCTTTTTAAGACAATTTATTTTCATAAAATGAGTGTATTTACAGAATATAGTTGAGTTACTAATTACTATTAGCTGTCTTATAGTCTGCTTTAAAAATGATGTGCAGCACCATGGGCGGATTATGAGACAATGGGCCCCTGGGCACAGACATGTAAAAGGCCCCACCACCTCTCCTTCACAGGAGCAGGACACACAGAGTTTGTGGTGGATTTCCTTCTTTGTTTTGTTTTGTTTTATGTCTCCTTGTGGTAATTTTGAGCCTCTTCCTGGTCAGCATGTGTTAATATGAGTAACATTTTGCAGTTAAAGGCCAGGGGGCTCCCTAACACTGTGGGCCCCTGGGCCTGTGTCTTCTATCGTAGACTTGGCTTTATTTAAATTTAGGAGGTCATTTTCAAAGGGAGCAATGGTTACAATCCCTGACTTTGTAGCTATAATCATCAAGTTAGCTACTGTTTATATAGCACCCAAGGAATGAGTCTTGCAACCAGGAAATGAGTTAGCATTTTACCACTCACGGTTCTCTGGTCTTGAAGTCACTGGGTTTGTTGAATGGATTTTTGGTTAGATGTCTGAAATAAGGTGTGTGGTTAACACAAGCTTAAGAGACGTTTTGTCTTATGACAAAAAAATATGTCAGTAAATATCCCACCTGTGACCTTTGAAGCTTCTGTGTGTCTTAAAAAAAAGGCAGTTGCTAACAAGTGGCTAAATGATACTACAGAACATCATCATGCTGCACTGTGGTGAACACAGCTTCACAGTGTTATTATGATGGTGACGGTAGGTCATGCAACCATAGTGTCATTAGCTTTTTACTTCTGGCGATTGCATTTAGGTTTTAATAATAATAAAAGAGCTGTTTATTTGTGAGGACTGCCTTGCTGAACAAAACCTGTGAGTATCACAAATGTTTGTTTGCCCCAGAGCTTATTTTCTACAATAATCCAAAATCTGGTGGAAAAATCCCACAGGCCTTTTGAGGAGGGAACCAGTGCTATGCTAACTTCCGTGTCGTCCTACAGAAAAACGTATCCCTGGGGCACTCATAATAGCTAACTAGCCAGCTACGGTAAATAGCACTGATGATTCAATCATATTTTGCAATCTGGGTGGAGACTAACTGACAAGTAGAATTTCATAAATGTTCATAAAACTGGTTATAAAACAGTGTCTTAACTATTTACATGTAGGTCAGGATTTAGGTCCAAATATAATGCAGTAGTTATGGCACTATGTCCTAAAATCTCACTGTGCTAAAATTATCAAGACACTTGTCCTTTTGCACCACCTCAATTTTGGGTGACCATTTGGATTACATTTCTGATCACATATTTGATGAGGTAGAGTAGAATACACTTTGTACATGATGCTAACTCAGGCCGACTCACAGTTGTTTTTGTCCTACATGGTGTTCATGGTGGAAAACAAGAGGCGTCTTTGCCTGGTTGTGATTAAGCTTGAGCTGGGGTCTGATAAGGTGGGACTGTTTTTATGACAGTTCTGAGGAATCCCTTGACGTCAGAGTTGCACGACGGAGTGAGAAGCGTGTAGTGAGTGAGATTTGACTGAACCTACTTTGCACGTGCATGTGAAAGAGAGGCAGATTGACGGACGACTGAGAGAGAGTGAGCCTTATGGTGACTCAGCATAACAAGGTCTGGTAGGCCTGTATGACCTCGTTCATCAAGCTGACACCCGGCTCTGTTTCTGCTCCTCTCTGGTGGTATTCACAAGGAGAACGCCAAACGGAGAAAGGGACAGAGAGCCAGAGAAGATAGGGGAGAATAGGGAGGAGGAAAAGGAGAGAGAAACAGTGGCGTGTGAGGAGAAACAGGACCAGCGAGCGAGCGCTGAAGTGAAAAAGACAAGAAGAGACATTAGGGGAGGAAAAAAGCACAACAAGCAGAAAAAGTTGAGCAAATAAATGTGTGAGTGAGATCACAAACAAAGAACAGGGAGGTGAGATAGTGGAAGATAAACAGTGAAGAGAGGAGAGGGGGACCAGAGCTGCCTCGCTACAGTAACAACCAGTAAACACAGCAACAGCGAGGACATCAATTCTGCTGAACGCAAGTGTGTTTAAAAATCTGTGACATGATTCAGCTTTAAAAAGTGCAACTTGTCCCAACACACTGACATGGCTTCTTTCAAGCTTCTTCCTTGACTTATGGTTGCTGTCTGGGTCCTGGACACAGCTCCTGAACACAAAACACACCACACTGTTTCGCTGGAAAACAAAAAGCTGATATATTCTGCACATCAACACACCACTGAATCTATTGAACAGGCACTCCTGATGATGTTGTGCATTACAAACTGATGGTGTGGAGGTATAAAGACATGGCCATTCACACAATCTCTACAATCTCTACATCCAGCCCACATTATGTTAATGTGGCATAAATGTGAGGACATCTTGACCTCTGCTGCTTTGATGTTAACCATCTCGTTATCCATGCAAACAGCTTGGCTCTATATGCATGACCTGATTCTCAAAAGACGGAACAAAGTGAGTTTTGTATCAGTTTAATACGAAGCATGTCTTTTAGTTTCCCATGACGGGATGATTCTTTATTTTACGGGATGGCTGGCAACCTCGTTCTTGGTCAGTGAATGCACCACTTTGGTCCAAATATCTCAACAACTACTATATGGACTGTCATGAGATCTTACACAGATATTCATGTTGCCCTTGAGATTAGATGAAATCTTTTTGATGATCCTGTGAATTCCCCTCAGTCTCAGCTGTACTTTGTGTTTCGCGATAATTAGCAAACATTATATTTCCTAAACATCATTATGTTACCTTTGTCACCACTTTCAGAGCTTTTTGATGATTGATAGAAACACTGTCAGCCCATCAAAATCAATCCGAATTTACAGGGTGTACGTTGCTGAGACAGATGCACGTGCACCACGTGCCTGCGGTGTTTACAGGACACTATCATTCGTCAGTGTGGATGCACACATTGTTATCATTACAGTCCTTATCAGTCTTGGTATGGACGGCCCTTTAGTGTTATTTTTACCTGCCTCTTGTACGTCTCCAAACTTAGTGGAAATACACTAGGCTACTAATTTGCAGCAGTACCCCTTTAAAAACTTTGCGTGCTGACAGAAAACCTTGGTATGATGGATCAGAATACAATTACATGAACTGAAACTGGCTGCAATGAAAGGGCACGTAATTAATTTCATGAGTAAATAAGGTCTGAGTGGATTTCAATCAAAACAAAGCACCGCATTAACATCTATTGAACTCAAGGCTGTATTGTAAATCACTACTGGGTGGATAGATTACACCTTGGGCAACGACAAGAAGATAATGGATGTGTTTTTGTTTCTACCAACCTTGCCTGTGTTTTGTTCTCCAGGCTTAAGTGAAGTGTAGAAGTGACACATCTTCTAAAGAAGCTGATGTAAGCACAAACATGTAGAGACGCTGCTGGGAGACAGAGCTAGCTGAGCTTGTTTAGCAGAAAAAAAGCCCTGGGTAACAGGGCTTCAAACCTCTTTCTGGCAAACTCCTTTTTTTTTTTAAACACACAAACTCTCAGTGAGAAAGAGTGAACGTAAACTTGCTGGCCGAGGGAACACCCAACACCCCTGGCAGGTGGTGGTGTTGTGGCTTGATAAAGTCTGGGCCTCTTGCCCCCCCCGCCCCCCCCCTTCACAGGATCTAACAGTACACACTGTCGATAACAAGCACACGCACACACATTAGTGAACCCCGTCACCCCCACAGGGTTTTCACAGTATCATCACGGCAGGATCAGCGTTTCGTTCTGAATACAGCGACACTGACTGCAATAACACGTACTGTAAACTCAAATAACTCGGCTGTTGGCATTCTGGACTCTAAACGTGGGTGACGGGATAAGGGTCCCTTTTTTTATTTTTATTTTTTAACTTTAAAGGGACAGTTCACCCCAAAATGAAAAGCACATATTTTTCCTCTTACCTGTAGTGCTGTTTATCAGTCTAGATTGTTATGGTGTGAGCTGCGATATCAGCTGTAGAGATGTCTGCCTTATCTTGAATATAATGGAACAAGATGGCACTGGGCTCGCGGTGCTCAAAGTGCCAAAAAGTACATTTAAAAAACTCAACAGTGATGTCTCTTTTCAGAAATCATGACCCTGTCACTCAAGCTAATCCACAGACCTTGTTGTGAGCAGTTTCATGTAGGAACTATTTTCTTTCTACTGACTGCAGAGGAGAGTGTGCTTCTACTGCTAGCTCACCTAGCACCACTGAGCTAGTTAACATTATATTTGTGCGGTTACAAACACGAGCCTCTTGTCCATGAGTAGAGTCACACTTCCCTTTGTGCGGTGACACAGTTGGCAGGTGTAGTTTGGTAGAAGGAAAATAGTTCCTTCATGAAACTGCTCACAACAAAGTCTGTGGATTATCTTGAGTAACCGGTTTGTGATTTTTTGACATAGTTTTTTTAAATAGATTTTTTTTGGCGCTTTGAGCACCACAAGCCAAGTTCCATCTAGTTCTCCTAGATCTCCAGAACTGGAACTCACGACAAAACAATCTAGATTGAAAAACAGCACTACAAGAAAGAAGTAAAATCTGTATTTTTGATTTTCTAGGTGAACTGTCCTTTTAATCTTTGGTGCTTCAGTTTAACAATCAAAGAAGAAATCAAGAGGCATCTTTAAGTACAAATCTTTATTTCTATTTTTTTTTTTTGGTATGGCTTCTTTGAAGGGACTGTAAAAGACATCTTTATTGAAAAAATCTAGAGAATTTCTGACGCAACCAGTCGAGAATCTACAAAGGAGCATCTACTGTAGTTGCCGTGCACCCGGGCAAATCCACTGACATGGTGACAGGACAACAAACAAAATGAATACGACACCTGTGGATCTGCAGGTATGCCTCTGCAGGTTAAATGACATCAGTGCCACAACTATAGCCATAGTAACAAAGCTGTTTTAACTTAGTACCTCATATAAATACCTACATATAAATATTGTAAATGTACTTGATGACTGAAAACATTTTGCTGTACATGAATGTCCTTTTAAGAGTAACAATTTGTGACAATCTCAGTGAGAAAAAGGAGAAAAAAAAATACACTGGTGTTTGAGCTCAGTGTCAGCTACCTTTCAACAAGAGCGCTCCAGGTCCCAGTCGCCCACATACTGCATGTGATTATCTACATCCATTTGAAATTATCGAGACCCAAGTAAGACAGATTAATGCGACTGACTGCTGAGAGGCCAGTTACAAAGGGCTCTCTGCACTTGGTTCTGTGGCAGGCGGAGGGGGAGGGAGCACTTGAAAAATCAGGCGATTCAAAAAGGAGTTTCTCATTTATTAAGGCCTCTTTAATTAATAAGAATTAAAAAAACGTAGTCCTGACATCGCAGTCTCAAAACAATGGAGATCCCACTGTCATGTCTTTCCATTTTGTCCTTGAGGTGAAATCTCTCATCGTCCTCCTGTGTGGAGTTGAACGCTGGAGGCTTGTTCGTGGGGCAGTCAGTGCTCCGCCTCACTGTTGATGGTACTAGGATGGGAGCACAGATAGGCTGAGAGGCTGGCTGTACGCCTCCCCAAATCACCACCCTGTCTTCGCCCCTGTATCCCACATCTGACTGTCCCCCAGTGTCCTAAAGCAGCAGCTCCCTTCATATCCGCCCCAGATACTCTGGAGTCGGGAGGAAAGAGGTGTGACAGCTCTCCTATCATCAATATGTACCATGGACACACATAACTTACACTGATTGAGCCAAGAACATGATAACATTGATAATAATGGCATACAAATAAACATTGACAATGACATTAATACAATAATAAATGACGATAAAATAATAACAATAATAATAATAATAACAATAATAAAAAATGAAGTGTCAGCTTCTGGAAGCCCTTGGAAGCGACCACATACTTTATGCTGCTTAGCTTCCCAACCTGAACCTCGACAGTCCTCCAACCCCTCCCAACCCCTTTACCCTTTAACCAATGAGCAAACGGCTCATCCTGATCGTATAGTGCAATAGTCCCACCCTTTTTCCTGAAAGCCCCTGCTGACGATAGCCGGGTCACCCTGTCGGGCGTTTTGCCATTCTCTATCCAAAAGTTCACAACCACCACTCCCTCCTCATCCTCCTCCTCCGCCTGTACTGCTCCTTTATCTCCGCTACCCTCACAGGCTCACTGCATACGGTCCGGCTGGATGTGCTGCTGCGGGGCGTAGTGCAGGAAGGCCTGGGCCGGGCCGGCGGCGGAGGGGAGAGTGGGGTGGACGGTGGCTGGAGCTGTGGCGGCGGCGGCTGGCCCGGCGGTGGCTGTGGGGCTGGTGGCGTAGCTGTAGCCTAGAAAGCCAGCAGGAGAGGCAGCGTACGGGTACTGCTGCTCAAAGGCTGCCTGGGCGTACTGGGTGTAGGCTGTGCTGTAGTCCATGAAGGGGCTGCTGCTGACGGAGGTGGAAACCTGAGTGGGCAGCACCAGGCTGGGCTGCACATAGGCTTGTGGGTAGATGTATGGCTGGGCCAACCTGTACACAGACACAAAGACCAAACAGGGGGTTATTAAACAGGGGGGGGGCTGGAGCATCGAAGCAGATCTCAGGACCTGGCTTCTATTGTTTACATTGCTCCCAGAGGGCGGGCGTGTTGGGAATATAAACTCTCTGTTGGTGTTCTGAACTTAGAGAGTTCTCACACAGATATCCACTGTTATTAAAGACTAAATAGGCAGAGGCGGTTAGGAGGCGAAGGTGACTCAACCTTCTGTCTGTGTCAGTTAGTGAAACCTACAAAACCTGTTAGGTAGGGCCTCCTGAGGTAGACGGGAGGGGAGGAGTGGAAGGGGGGGTGAATGACAGAGTCAGCCGTTGCTGGCAGGTTTTCAAGCTCAGGCATCAACAGAGTGTTTTAACAGCTGCTGCTCTTCACTTGCTGAACACACTCAAACACACACACACACACACACACACACACACACACACAGACAAAAAAGGGAAGTACATGAGGACTGTGCAGAAGTTGCAGTCTCCTACTTCTCACTTGGTGTGTAAATCTCGTGCAGACTATCACAGGTGATGAAGCTAGCCAGGGGAGGTAATGGTGGCGGGGGAGCTCATCAGGGCTGGGTGCCAGGCTCCGCTGGGCCTCATGGGCCAGCTTTCAAATGTAGCTGATTAGAGCTGTGGGGTCTGGGGACTGTGTCATCTCTCCTTCTCTTTCTGTCTTTGCTTTGCCACTTAATACATGGAGGGAAAGGGAAGGGGAGAGGGCTTTAGAGAAATCTATTTTTAGTCAGGACCTGAAGTATCTCTCCTGGGTTTGTTGTCTAGAGGGAGGGATGGTTGTAGCAGAAAGGAGAAGACCCCCTCCTCCAAAAGGTGATGTAAGCCTTTATCTTTGTGCTTTTGGGGAAAACAAGACACACACCCCGATACAGAGACGAGATAGTCACAACAAGTGTCACATTGACGTATGCTCGTCAGCTGCATCTCAGTACTGATGAAAATCTTCCTGTTGTGGACTGTATTTAAATTACATTGTTTTTGTCTACAGACTCAATCGTAAAGAAGAAGAGGATCAGTAATGAGAGGCAGCCGGTAAGTCCACACAGCAAAAGATGGAAGCATGCATGGATAGGGGATATCATCACGCTCTCAAACACACACACACACACACACACACGCCATACACACACCCTGTCCACCCCCCTCCCTCCTCCACCCACCCACACAACAGTTACAACTGCAAACCCCAAACCATGCCATAATAGGGAAAGAGTCACACCGCAATCAGCCAAACCTCTTCAGTTCATATCACACAAAAAGAGAAAAGATAAAAAAGGCACTCCAATCCATCACAGCACACCGCACTGCACTCTCAAGCCATCACTGGCACCTTGGAGAGAGGCTGGCTGAGGGAGGGAGGATGAGGAGGAGGGGGCGGGCAGACATTTTCTGTCAAACCCCTCCTCGGGACTAGTCCTGCACTGTGGGCATCTTCTGATCGTCTGCTGGTACACTGGTCAGCTGGCAGCACAGAGCGACCATGGCAGAAGGTTAGATAGGAGGATGGCAGTGATTATTGTCAGCAACAGACCTTTTCATACTTGACAACAAAAACATTCTGATTGGGTCCCTTTGTATTTCCTGTTGGAGTGTTTAGCAGAGTATCTGTATGACATCAGCTTTAAGGAAGTAAACATGGACCCAGGCTGTTGTGTAGCGATGCAATTCCAGTAAAAGTGTGCAGACTGAATCATTTGATGTCACACTAACAGCAACAATCACTTTCATTGCCGAGATATGTTAAACTGGCACACTTGTTTATTTCTGTGGTCATTTTCAGCCCTAACATAGTGGTTAAACACTGGGGTCCAACCTATCTGACATTTCTACTGACATTTTATGTACTATGTGACTGTATGTACATTGCTAGTGTTCATAGAACTCAAAATCAAGTAGTCGTTGATAAATCAAATCTACCGGCAGCTAAGCTAAATGTACTGCTGTGGGCAGAAACTTGTTTTAGCCACCTGAAAGACCCACTTAAAAATCAGTATCAGTCTAAGTGTACATTTTATTTGGAGTATTTTTGCCGCTTTTCCTTACACACTAAACAGTCGAGGCAGTGGTAGACCAGCAACTCCAGTGTTCTGTGAAGTAAAATTACTGCTTTTGTGAATGAAGTCTGGTGGCTTTGAGGCAATGGCTTCAGTGGCCTGTCAGAAAAGGCTGTCTTACAGCAAGGTAAAGCACTAAAACTATTATATAGATATAGCGTACACTTAACCTTACTTCTTTTTCAGGTAAAGGTGGTTACAAACGCACAAATTAAGGCAGCACCGGCTAAGCACTGTTTGATTTAATATACAGTACAGGCCAAAAGTTTGGACACACCTTCTCATTCAATGCGTTTTCTTTATTTTCATGACTATTTACATTGTAGATTCTCACTGAAGGCATCAAAACTATGAATGAACACATGTGGAGTTATGTACTTAACAAAAAAAGGTAAAATAACTGAAAACATGTTTTATATTCTAGTTTCTTCAAAATAGCCACCCTTTGCTCTGATTACTGCTTTGCACACTCTTGGCATTCTCTCCATGAGCTTCAAGAGGTAGTCACCTGAAATGGTTTTCCAACAGTCTTGAAGGAGTTCCCAGAGGTGTTTAGCACTTGTGGGCCCCTTTGCCTTCACTCTGCGGTCCAGCTCACCCCAAACCATCTCGATTGGGTTCAGGTCCGGTGACTGTGGAGGCCAGGTCATCTGCCGCAGCACTCCATCACTCTCCTTCTTGGTCAAATAGCCCTTACACAGCCTGGAGGTGTGTTTGGGGTCATTGTCCTGTTGAAAAATAAATGATCGTCCAACTAAACGCAAACCGGATGGGATGGCATGTCGCTGCAGGATGCTGTGGTAGCCATGCTGGTTCAGTGTGCCTTCAATTTTGAATAAATCCCCAACAGTGTCACCAGCAAAACACCCCCACACCATCACACCTCCTCCTCCATGCTTCACAGTGGGAACCAGGCATGTGGAATCCATCCGTTCACCTTTTCTGCGTCTCACAAAGACACGGCGGTTGGAACCAAAGATCTCAAATTTGGACTCATCAGACCAAAGCACAGATTTCCACTGGTCTAATGTCCATTCCTTGTGTTTCTTGGCCCAAACAAATCTCTTCTGCTTGTTGCCTCTCCTTAGCAGTGGTTTCCTAGCAGCTATTTGACCATGAAGGCCTGATTCGCACAGTCTCCTCTTAACAGTTGTTCTAGAGATGGGTCTGCTGCTAGAACTCTGTGTGGCATTCATCTGGTCTCTGATCTGAGCTGCTGTTAACTTGCCATTTCTGAGGCTGGTGACTCGGATGAACTTATCCTCAGAAGCAGAGGTGACTCTTGGTCTTCCTTTCCTGGGTCGGTCCTCATGTGTGCCAGTTTCGTTGTAGCGCTTGATGGTTTTTGCGACTCCACTTGGGGACACATTTAAAGTTTTTGCAATTTTCCCGACTGACTGACCTTCATTTCTTAAAGTAATGATGGCCACTCGTTTTTCTTTAGTTAGCTGATTGGTTCTTGCCATAATATGAATTTTAACAGTTGTCCAATAGGGCTGTCGGCTGTGTATTAACCTGACTTCTGCACAACACAACTGATGGTCCCAACCCCATTGATAAAGCAAGAAATTCCACTAATTAACCCTGATAAGGCACACCTGTGAAGTGGAAACCATTTCAGGTGACTACCTCTTGAAGCTCATGGAGAGAATGCCAAGAGTGTGCAAAGCAGTAATCAGAGCAAAGGGTGGCTATTTTGAAGAAACTAGAATATAAAACATGTTTTCAGTTATTTCACCTTTTTTTGTTAAGTACATAACTCCACATGTGTTCATTCATAGTTTTGATGCCTTCAGTGAGAATCTACAATGTAAATAGTCATGAAAATAAAGAAAACGCATTGAATGAGAAGGTGTGTCCAAACTTTTGGCCTGTACTGTATGTGACGCAGGGGTTTTCTACCAGGAAATTATTGTAAGCAAACATCGTGATTCAGTCTATAACATCAATCTGTAACATCATTAAGTCAATATAGATGTGTGTTCAAGAAGATCAATAAGGGTACAGAAATGTGGAGTTGCAGTGTGAAATTCAGAATAACAGAAAATCCCACTTATGATATGACACAGCAAACAAAATATATATATAGAGCAGGGCTGGTAGTTGCTAAGAAACCTGCATAAATACCCTGTTCTTCCATCATGAGGAGAAAATTTAAGAAAAAGGTGATAAAATATCAAATAAAACCAGATAACAGTGGCCTGTAACAAGTAAGTGTGAGCCAAAGAAGGTAACCCCCACCCATCCATGAGCACAATCTACACTTGGCCCTCGCAGTGCCATTGAGCTACATACAAAGGGGCATTCACTCTCACGCACAGCTTTCAAAGATGACCATACATTAATGCTGTGGGGCACATGTGCTTTCACTCGCGTCATGTATAATGAGCCTGCCTTCTTCGTGGCCTTGGCAGTGTGTCACCACAGGCAGTTTGCCTTAATCTAGGCTTAAAATCAAGTGACCTTGTTTGGATAAAATGGAATAGATAATAATGTAAATAATGTAAGCCTGAAGGGAGTTACGGAGAGACAAAGCACTCCTGTATTACATCTCTGGTGTGTGCAGGGAGATGGAGCTGTAACTGTAGCTTCTATATTAAGAGAAAAGAGGGACGGGGAGCGAGGCAAGTTGGGGACAGTAGTGAGCTCCTGGGGCCACAGAGATGCCAGATGCCAAGTGGATTGTGGGGCAGTGGCAGGGGAATGTGGATGACGGCCAGAAGATCATAGGTCAGCTGGTTTTGTGCTGACGGCCAGTCTGGGTTTGACATAGCGTCACTCTGCGGATGGCAGGCCGAGACACAAGAGGGACACGCTCATCAGGAAACATTCTGATGCCCATGAACATTACACAAACACAGGCCGAGGCAATCATCATTATCAAGGCAGCATAATGAGCTGATGTGAAAATCCTGGGCGATAACACACTGAGCAGCTAAATATTTCTAGACGATAACACAAATGACCTTCAGCGCATGACTCGCTGCAACACAAAGTGTGAAAACAGACGGGACGAGACTGGGTGGGGGAATTCAACAACACCTTACAATACTTGTAAGACGACTTGATATTCCTGCCTTCCCTCTTTGTTTGAGAGGATTGTGAATAATCTTTGGCGGCAGGAGGGAAAAAAGGTGTTTTGTTTGGCACCTGTAGTGGTGGGTTTCCTAGGGAGCACACTGCCTCATTAAGCATTAGCTCCAGAATACACCCCCAGGTACCCTCCCCCTCAATCTCCTCTTTAACCCCCATCCCCCGCCTCCTTCCTCCCAGTCTCACAGAGGTGTCAGTTTTCAGCGTCTATCTAACACGCTGGTAGTGGCAGCACTTTAATGGTAGACAAAGTAAAAATCTGTGCTCAATGAATAAAAAGCCATACATGTGATGTGGGAAAGTGGAGGGACGTGGAGGAGGTGATGCATGAGGGGAGATGAGTCTGCAAGCACACTGACAACTCCTCCCCTCCCCATCAAAACAATGTTCCTGGCCTCAGTGACCCCCACTGGCCCTCACAGTCCACAGCATCTGCTGACCACAGCTATACATACACATACACAGCAGCAAGTCCAAACCAGCACACCACGGCTACACGCAATCTTCCAGACCAGCACTGTTCCAAACCCTACTTCAGATCACGTCCTCGCGCCATATGTTGTCGAGGGGTATAGGGTGGGGGGTGAGAAAAGCCACTTGTACGCTCTGCATCTTAGGGAGGCCTGCGTCTGTCACCCGCCATACAGAAGAAACCTCAGAGGCAGGCAGACAGGTGCTCTGTGCGCCTCTCTACGTCTCCGGGGTGGTGGTCATGGGAGATTAAGGGGGTGTAAAAGGCTGTAATACGAGCCAACACCTGTCAGGCGCATGCCTCAAAGCAGCACTGTGCTCCACATTTCAAACCCTCAGGGTTTTGGTGCCATCCATGCTCACTATGGTAGCAGGAGCTCGGACTAGGAGGGACTTTCCAGTGTCCTGGTCTTGGAACATGATGGGACACGTCCCTAGTGGACTCTCTACATTAATCATTCAGACCCAGGGAGATCATACAGAAGCTAAAATACACTTGTTACGTCTTTTTTGGGTTCATCAACTTGAAAAACCACCAAATGTTTATTCTTTTGTCCCTTTCCCTGTGGACTGTCCTGGGATTTCCAAGAAGCTCTTTGGCACTCACATGCTTTTAAGTCTTATACTGGATAGAGCCGCAACTAGTAATGATTTCATAATCTTCCAGTTATGTTTTTGATTCACTGAATGATCATTTAATTCATGGAATGTGGGAAAGTAGTTAAAAGAATCCTTAAAATTTCCCAGAGGGCAAGTTGACGTTTCTAAAGCTGGATTCAGTGAATTTTTGTCATTTGTGCTTTTAATTTGTTATTGACTAGTAATTTTGTGTTCATCAACTTAATGTTTCTGCTCTACCCTGAAGATATATTTTGGGCTGTAACTATTGATTAATTTCATTACAGATTATCTGTTGATCATTTGTTTCAATTAAAGAAATAAGTTAGTCCATAAGATGGTGTGTGAAAACAGCGCTTGGTGAATTGCTGCTTTGTCCGTCCAAAATATCTTAAATTAATATGATTAAAAAATAGAAAAAAACAGCTGAAAAAACTCTCATATATAAGAAGTGACAACCAACAAATGTAGACATATATTTTTGAGAAAATAAACCATTACCTGATCAGAACTTTTGATGAGTTTCTGTTGATCAAATACTCACATTCTTTAACACAGAAATGCTTCTCTAAACACTACGTGTCAAAACATGTACATAAAACAGCTTTGTAACGTTGACTTGACTTCTTGTGGTATTTTAATCTCTGGGACAGATCTGAGGTTGCGTGTGTATGAGTGGCGGTGAGGGATGATATCGGAGAGCTGAGGGGGGTGAAGAGACTCATTACTGCAGTGTAATGGTCATTAGCTGCTCAGCAGACCACGGCTCCTAGACGCTATCCAGGCTGTTTCTACAACACAGCCACCTATTGAAAGCCCTCTCAGTGACAGAGTCCACTGAGGCAGGTACATGAGCCAAGAGGCTCCTGACAGAAGTCAACAAGCGAGTCACACGTTCACCTCTGGAATGCTCTTCTATTACCGCAGATATGTGAAACATCACCCAGCCCTACAAAACTCAAATATGCTAATAGACTTCTTGTGGAGTTGCATGTGGACACAGAAACTGACATGTACTCTCCAGAGGCCCTGTTTGTCAAAGAAATAGTAGCCCAGTGGCGTCCCACAGAGTGTAATACAAGCACCCACTCCCGCTCACTTACCCATACTGCCTCTGGATGAGTGCTGGGTGAATGGGCTGCACTCCGATGGATATGCCTGGAAGATAGGAGGCCGGCTGTCAGACACACACATTTGCATTTACAGAGGAGGACCGGAGAACAATACACAGAGGGCACGGAGAGACAGAGGCAGTGCCTGTTTCAAACCTACCACAAATGGAACAACAGCTACAAATGCGAAATAAGCAGCAATAAAACATGGCTGACATAACTCAAAGTTATTTGGTATGTAAAAATAAAATATGCAGCATATGGACAGAGGGGCTCGGTGACTACTTGAATTTTATTTTCAATCACGACTTTGGTTTCCAACTATAATAAAAAAAATAATGCAGATGAAACCAATATATTGAAGCATTCTGTTATGAACTGACGCTCTTCTTTTGACTTGTGTTATAAATCAAGCGCACTCTTTCCTTTACAGCGGTGCACTCAGTGTGGCCAACGTTTCGCTAGATTTAATGATTTTCAGACCCTTTTAGTGACTTTATTTCTAAAAAGCAACTAGCAACAAATTTATAGTCCTGTTCAGAAAATCCACTGTTAAAGACATTTTTTAAGCTTAATAACTGTGTGATTTTTCTAAAGTGGGTAAGTAATCCTGACCTTACTTTTGACCAAAATAGTCATAATTATGATTTTTGCAATAATCAATAATCAAGCCCTCATAATTGATTGTCTAATTGGACTAAGACTGTCTGAACCCTGTATACCTGCTTGCAGCTCTTGTTTTTTACCCACTATCACTGTGGAATTTTGTTTTATGTCACGGATATTTTTATGTTATGTATTATTTTCTAATACGGATGGTATGATTTACGATTTTATCATGGATCGCAATAGAAAAAACACAATTGTGTCATAAGTTTCCATTATTAAGATAATCCCAAATATTCTCATCATTGTGAATATCGGTGAAAACAGACTCACAAGATGTTTATAAGTTTTTTTTGTTTTTTTTTTATTCATGGGGGATTATGATTTATCATTACATTATTTAAGATTGTTTCTTTTTACTTAAAGGAATGTTCAGAGTTTTAAACATATTTTAATGATTATCCAGATAATGTTGTGAACTGCAACTATTTTGGCCTTGATAATCGTGACATGAAATTTCTGTATCATCCCATGCCTGTGCTCTAATCACCATTGTTTGATGTGGATGGAAGTGCCATTATTTCCATGAGGTTCTGACTGATTTAACTGAAACACTGTATATCTCACCTGTCTGTATGCTGCGGGGTTTGGCACCCAGGTAGGCCAGGTTGACATTGGCCTTCCTGCCATCAATTATGGGGTTGGGATCCTTGCAGGCTCTCTCTGCTGCTCCTCGATCTGTCATCGTCACCTGGTGACAGAGACAGACTCAGTTAAGACTCACAAAATCATTTCTCCCATGTAACGAACAGACGGGTAGCAGGGTGTCCCCGGGCTGGTGACACATTAACTATTCAAGCAAAACAAAAACAGTTGAAATGCATAAAACAGGGCTTGGTCTGTTGGTCTCATCATAAAATCCCCCCTCAGGCTTTCCACTGTTTAGATTCTGTTTCTGTGAAGAAGAAGGGAAACTACAAACAAAGCACAATGATAAGCTTTGAAAACTGCCCACAGCAGCAGTAGCCAGCCACTTGACTGCCACTCAGCCACGAGCAGACCTGCTGAAATATGGTTCTGGGAAGAGCAACAAGGAGCTTATCCAATTAGGGACAAAATATTAAGGAGATTGGTATTAGTCCACCCCTCCTCTCTCCCTCCTGGCATTAGACGAGTCCTTCTGGTTTGATTGCCACGTTCTGCCAACTCAGAGGGTTCAGTCACCTCGGTGTGTGGACCAAGCTGCGAATGTAGGCCACCAAGGCTCGCATTGTTTAAGGAGGAGGTTTTTAAAAGCAGTATGCCTCTTCTTAGTGGAAGGAGTCGGAACAAAGCCCACTCCAGGGCCTGTGTTGTGAACACACAGGAAGGAGCGAGGCTGTGTTTACACTGTGAAGAGCCTTGCTGTGGGGGGGTTCTACTAATCCACCTCTAAAGTGTGTTTAGAAAGAAGGTGCGCTCAGCTTTGGGGCAACTCCCTCCCCTCCTGCTGCTAGCTACCTCTCTGACTGGAACGCTCAGAAAACAGAATAAGCAGGTTGCCTCATGCCACACAGAAAGTGAGCAGAGTATGAAGTGCTGAGCTGCGGCGAGTATGTACATCTTGTCCCAGGCAGCACCCACATCGCCCTAAGCCTGTCTAACCTGAAACACCAGCCTCAATAGCTGTTGGATACCAGCTAGACTCACAGGACAGCTTTCCTCTGAGTTAGGGAGCTGATGTGTAAACACCCAGAGCAATTGTTTCACAATTCTGCCTTTAGAAATAAACACGCACACATAACAGTTTTCCATTCCTTCTTTGGCCTGACAGTGTATTAGTGCTGATGTGTCTTTTCAAGGTTCTGGTAAATATTTGCATTTCTTGTGCTGCTTCTGTTCTTTGTGTCAATGACTATCGTTGTCTGCCTCAGGCAGGATAAGTCACCTATTATTGGAAGTTTAAATTAAACACCACAGCGGTCCTTGGATATTTCTCATTAATCTGACTTAAAGCAACTGTGGCCAAGGATACAATTGTGATTAATGTAGCGGTAAACAGCACTTTTCCCCACCCCACACCATGAGCTAAAATCACACAGAAGGCTATATGAGGTACAACTTATCACTTATGTTTTATGAACTTCAAAGTATCTTCAATGGCTTGGACCAGTGTCCACAGACTCAAACAGATGAGATCAAAGGGGAATTTAACATAAATTTGTAGAATGCAAGTGAGCCAATTTGTTGATGCAGGAATTTCTCTCTCAGCAGCCAAGATGTGATGCAAATCATGTGCTACGGCCGACTGCTCTGGTCCTTGACAATGGAGGGCAGGGTGTGCAAGGTCAACCTCCCCACTGCTTCAAAATAACCATATAAAGCAAGCAAGGAGTGCACACTGTGTGTCTCTCTCTCTCTCTCTCTCTCTCTCTCTCTCTCTCTCTCTCTCTCTCTCTCTCTCTCTCTCTCTCTCTCTCTCTCTCTCTCTCTCTCTCTCTCTCTCTCACACACACACACACACTCCCAAAGCCATAAGATGGGGCTGCTCTGGGGTGAGTAAGGGGGGACTCCACTGGGGGGGTTGGACATCAGACATATGTTGAAATATAATCTTCTTAGTTACCCATCAACTTGTGTGATCCCTCATCCTCATTAAGCTAAAATAACAGCCAGTCAGGCGGAAAAACAGAAGTGCTGTGCAATTATGCGAATAAGCTTCAGTGGAGGATTACCTTTGACATGTATCTGCATGATTACATACAGTAAATATAACCAGTATGGCTGTGTGTGTGGTTATTTAAACTCCCACATGAAGAGAGGAGGAGACACAAACACAAGCAAGCAAGTGCAGACACTAAAACAAGAGTTTTAAAGACAGGAACTTAAGAGTATGGCAGAATTAGAGCAAAGGAGGAACATGCAATGTGATCTGATGGTGTTAAAAACTGTGAGCTGCGTGTTGGTCTCGCGCATGGTGTTGTTTGTACTCACAAAGCCGTATCCTCTGGATTTACCGGTCTGTCTGTCCGTTATCACCACAGCCTCGTCAATGTCCCCAAAGGCCTCGAAGTATTTTCTCAGTGAGGCATCGTTCGTGTGGTACGGCAGCCCGCCGACAAAGATTTTGGTAAAAGTAGTGTCTTTCTGAAGCGGTGTGGGATGCATGACGTCCAGGGCTCCGTTGGTGAACTGATGCAGAAGCATTGGTCAGCCGGAGAGAAGACCGGAGGCACGCTGAATACACACTAAGCGCTTAACAACGTGCCTGCATCAGTGAAACAAACAAAAATAAATCAATATGTTACGCTGTAGTTTCCCTTCCGTGTTGTGACCCTCGCTCGAAGTTGTAGCAACCTGCTGACAGCTGTATCTCACGCTGCTCGAGCTACTCCGGTCGCGTCCAAACTGGTTGCTTCGTTGCCGCTGCGAGAAAAAGTGCCAGGTTTTATACGCCGCGCAGCAGGACACGCCCACATAGAACTCTTGACCAATCAGAGTACCCACTGAGTGCCAACTTGCGCAGCGGCTCCTCCCATTGGTCCGCCTTCCCCGGCGCTGTGCTGCACCTGCTTTTGTCCTTTTAGGACACAAAGAAAAAGCCGTACTGTACGACAGAAAGCGCGGCTCCGCCACATGGTACATTGTACTACTGTAATGAGGAAGTAATTGTCTTGGCTTCTGGCCTGAATCACCGTTTCAAACTTCCAAAAAGCACTCGTCAAAGTCTGCTGATTTCCCCACGACTTCACTTTGTAATCATGACATGGCACTTAAAGCCTGACTGAGCACTAAATACAGGAGCTGTGAGAGTGTACTTTAGTGCAGCTGAAACAAAAGGACACAAACCACACCACTACTAAAACACAATCAACTCTTTAACCTGATTTTGTAATCTGGATTGCTGGGTGCATGCTGGATTTGTAACCTTCACCTTAAACATCTTCTATCATTAAAGGGAAACCACATCACAGACACAGTACTTGTGCGTCTGTAATAGTGTTAAGGTAGTCATTTTTAAACCTTCCTCATTTGGTCTCATGAATATTACAAAGTTGTAAAAAAGGTGTTACCTTTGGACTCATTTTTTACAACTTCACACCACTGTTGTTTTACTATTTTACCTTGCATTCCACTCTTCTTAGGTATGCAGGCTCGGGGACTGTGTTATGCCATATACATGTTTGTGTTCTTGTAGTTATTTATGTTGCACGCTGATCCTAGAAACACAATTCTGCATCAAAACTAGAAACTTGTTATGCCTTGCACAGATATATAGTAAAATGACAATAAACTGGATTGACTGATTGCTCTATTAGAGTCTGGGACAGTGTCACACTACAATTTGAAACATCCATCTTTATGTATAAAGGTGGTGTGGTTATTTCTAACTCCTTTTTGAAGCGGCAGTGTCAGAGTTCTAGGACAGATACACATGGCTGTCTTTTTGTGAAAGACTGGTTAAAGTACAGTATGATAAATGTCATTGGGCCCGCCACAACAGGCCACCTCTTATTACCTAATCATAAAAGCAAATGATTGGCTCATTTTGGAAAAAAAGGAGCAAGTGTGCACTTGAGCTCGAAGCTTTTTGTGTCAGTGTTATGCTTTCTGCACGCCCCTGCGCGCAATTCATTAACACTAATAACCTCTGCGTAGGAGAGGGCAGATCCAAGCGTCCACAGCAACAGGTCAATCCAGCAGTTTTAGAACTGCTCGACTGTCCAAATAAAAAATAATAACTCTGCTGGTGCCTGTAGAAGCCAGAGACTCGGCTTCATTTATGATCATGGGTGCATTCAACCTGGACCATCAGTTAAAAGAAACTCGGTGCAGCTTCAGTGAACAGCACAGGAGACAGTGATCTGGAGGAGTGGTACCAGTGTCCCCCCACGAAAGCTGAGAGGAGCTGGTGAACTGTGGCAGCAGCTTATCTTCCCGCCCCCGGTGCCTTGGAGCTCCAATGCTAAGTACCAAGGGTCAGGCTAACAGGGAGGTGATACTCTAATGACCTCAATAAAAAGGCATTTAATTCACACCTTCTCCTCTATGAACTGGTTCACTCTTCACACATGGCCTTTGTAGCTGCCCATACTACCTCATTCATATCCTCTTGATAAATCTCCCCCATTTCCAGCTGTGGTTCCCTCAAAAGGACTTAACCTGGTTGAAGAACCCCACTGTCCTGCTTTGATCTCATTTGTCCTGCTTAGCTCCTTGACCTCTCAGCTCTCCCACTTCTCTGCAGGTGACTGCCGCAGTTTTCACACTTAAGGCTAAATGTTCCCCCTGGTGGTTAACTCCGGTTAAAACAAGCAGACAGGAGGGGTCATTGTGATACAGATGTTGTCCAATGTTTATCATTTTGTGTTGTGATGATTCCAATGTCAGACCCACATGATGAGAAGATTTACAGCTGAAACACGAGATAGTGGTTGATGGTTTCGCATGCACAATACAGTTCTGTGAATCCCAACAAACATTACACAGCCAGTACACATCATTTTTAACCTACTCCCTCAGGTTGGAATAAACATGTTCAAATCTAATAGTATGCACTTAGTTATTTATTATACATCCCAGTTTCATTCATGGACCTAAACCACGGAGTAACAGCAGATCTTAAGAGAGTGAAGAGTCTTTGGAAAGCTGTAAAGAATGAGGAGCTGGACACATTAAAAAAAATCGAAACATCAAGATGAATGACACATAAAGCCCTCCCCTTCTATGATGACCTCTACGACCAATTGTCACGCAGCTGTCATCAACGCCAGGTTGGGTAGGCCCCTCTGATTGGTCCATGCACAGTACGCAGCACCGCGGCATTGGTCCAGGTGTTTGCCGAAAGGAAGGAGTCTGTCTCGAGCGTATACACACACTAAAGCAGCAGGTCTTCCGCATTTCCCCACAAGAGATGCGACTTGGCACGACGAATCTAAAGACAGGAGGCAGCGGTCAGTCACAAAGAACATTTGTCTTCATTTTTGTCAAGTTTATTTCTGAGAGGGTGATCACTGCATCCCTTGTTGCACAGAATAAACAGTATCACAAATATCAATCTTTGCATGGCTGTCAATTCATTATAGATCATTGCTTGCCTATGCTCAATATTTCTTTTCTTTATGTCCATGCCCATAATTTAATAAATAACACTCCTTAAATAAGTTTTTATGTCAATAAATACACTGCAAATGCTCACTGCTTAGCAGCTAAATGCTCTAAAAATAGCCAGCAGGTTTCATCTCAAGATTCCTGAATGCACAGGTGCAAATGCAGCTTATATAAACTATTACAGCAGAAACCACACAAGCCTTCACTCAGGTCAGTACAGTACCATTTCCATACAAAATGGCTACTTGTAGCAGTACACAGCATTGCTGAGATCTGAATCCTGTCTATCGTAACTGCCCACATCCATGCATGCCACTGATCGTGGGGTGCCTTGAAAGACCCCAGTGAGGAAGTGGGGCAGCCCGTACAGCGACCGCGGTCTCCCGGTTAACAGACAGTGGCTGCCCTTCTCTCACCATTTCTTGTTCCGAGGCTTCAGCTCCTCGGCAGCGTTCCTCAGGAAGATGTAGTTCTTTTTCTGGGGGTTGTAGTATTCATGGCCCTAAGGAATTTACATGAGAGCACACAATACCACAAAATGTAAGAGAGGGCCAACAAGAGGTGCATGCCAAGAAAACACTTGCTCACAACTTTTGTTAAGATTTTACGCCTCTTACCTTCGACCAGTCGTAACTGGAAGCATATGCAAAGATGTTGCCGTTGTGGTTGAAGCAGCAAGCTGTAATGGGCTGGTCGAGCTGCTCTGAGGTCTTCAACTTGGTGCGAGCGTCTTTGTCCCAGAAGCTGAAGCGTCCGTCTGAGCCCACAGTAGCCAGCGTGCCATGGACAGGATGGAAGGAGATGGCATTCACCTGATCGGAGAAAATGGAAATCAGTAGGTGAGGTATCATCAGGAGTCAGTGAAAAGATAAACAAGGGCTATCTAACAAGATGGTGTCTACCTAATTATTTTTAAAATAATGAATATAAAAAAACAAAAACAAAAAAAAACAAAAAACACAACAGGGAATAATGCAATTACTCAAAGGCTACAGCAATTATATCATAACGGGTGTGTTTAAACATGCAGATGACATAAATGTTAAGCCATATTCACATTAATAATGACTTCAGATTTTGAACACTGTGCTAAATTAAACACTATTAAGAGGCCTGTTTAACATGGCCATGACATCATGATGTGACCCGTCATAGAAAAAACAGAGGTGCAATTAATTCAGGGTGTCTACAGACATCAGACACTTGAATTTAATGCTTTTTTAAGACCTTTTCAATTTGTTTCAAGCATTGCTGGTAAGTATAAAGGTTAGTGTCTGTGTGGTCTCATGCAGAGGAAGGTCTTATGTAGGAATACAGTAATTAGAGTGAGTTAGGATAATCTACATTTCACAGTTAAGTTTAGGTTAAAGTAAAAACACAGTATTAGGTTTAGTGGTATGTTTAAAGATTTGTAACATCAGTAATGTCAACTTTCATGCAAAAGAGCTTGACTCATTTTGACAAGAAGAAATTAAAAGATGGATCATGAAATTATGGACTGTTAGTGGCAATTAAGATCTCACAAATTCAAATTTAAGACTGATTACTTTTAAGGCATATGCTTCTAAAACTGAATTCAAGACCTTTTAAAACTTTTTAAGGACCTGCAGAGACCCTGTAATTACATTCAGCTTAGTTTTACTAAATATGACAAGCAAAAAATCTGCTGTGAAAAAGGTCTATGTAACACGTTGCATCAAAACAGTTGACAATAAAGTCCCCAAACTGGTATAATTTGTCAATGTCCCAATAAAAAATGCAATTTAAGAGCACAGGATACATTTCTTTCACAATGCCAGCACTGTTTTTGAAATTCAAAACTCACAGCATAGATGTCCTGTGGAGTGGTCGTGTTGGTTCCATTCGACCTGTGGCACTTAAAGGTGAAGTTGTCTTTGGCTCTGAAAGAAATCAGGGAACACATTCATTTCATATTTTGCTTCGGGCCTTTGACAGTAAGAGCAGTGCTTTTTAAATTATGTAAAATCAACATAGTAATAAAACATGCTTGCACTTCACTTGATTAAAGAAACATCTGTGGCAAGACTTCAAAAAGTTCATTCGCTGAAAGGAAATTGATTGTTTTAGACACTCACGGATTGGGAGGGTTGATATAGTGGATGGCCACTCGACCCTCAATGCTTCCCAGTGCAAAGCCTGTGGGCTTGTTCTGCTTGTCCTTGAATATGGCAACACAGCGGTGCTGCAAAATCAGGGCAGAAAAGTACACCAGATTAAAAGACAGTCATACATTTAAAGTAAATACCTTAAGTCCATCTTAAAGTCAAAGAATATGGGTGAACAGAAAACTACCAGAATGAGTGGCTCCATCCATACAAGGAGATATTAGAAGAGGAAATATTTCATAGAGGAGGAAAATTCACCTGATGTTTAAGAGGAGAGTCTATTCTGCGAAACTCAGACGGCTGGTTCTCCAGCTGGTACACTATCAGGCCTCTCTCAGCTGTGGCAACCACCGCCATGGGGTACACCTGCATATAACCAAGAGAAAAGTTAATAACACACACACAAAAAAGTCACATATTTAATTATCTACTCGCCAAGTATTCATGTCATACTCTTGAAAAACCACTTACAACATCTGCACAGTAGCATCTCTCTGGCATCTGCAGAGACATCATGGGGTTGGGAGAGCGGGTGTCCCAGAACTGAACAGAAAGACAGAAAACCTGTCATGTGCCTTTGTGCTATATAACAAAGTTTGATATGCCACTTCCTGATCAGCTCCTGATTGTGGTTGTAGTTATGCATCAAGAAAACAAGTCTCAACAGTGGCTACCGCCGATTGTTAATGTTCCAGAGATGACTGAAATGAAGTTTACCTGAAATCTGTTTTGGAAGCATAGTGACTGATCCTATTTCATTGTCTTGTCTTTTTTCTAGATGTTCTTGGACCCTAGCTGCAAAAACCAAATGTATATTTTTTCAGCAGATGTGCTGCAATGTGCTGTTGTACCTTCAGTGTTTTGTCCCAGCTGCCAGTCATGATGCAGCTGTAGTTTGGGGCTTTTATCCAGTGGATTGCTTTGATCGGACCATCATGCTGCAGAGAGAAGTGGTGAGAGGTGTAAGATGATTCCTGCTTCATTCTTGTGACCACATAGTTGATGTGTAAGCTGGAATCCAACCTGTGCAATCTGCATTGCTTGATTGCTGTTAAGATCCCACATCTTGGCTGTTTTGTCACAGGAAGCAGTGAAGACTTTACTCCCATCCTGGTTAAAGAGGTTAGCACATCATAAATTATTCCAAGGCCCAGCAGATGGCATCTACTACAGGGCTTCAATTACAGTGTATTTGAAGACTTACATCACTCCAGCATGCATCCAGCACTGGACCTGTGTGCATCTGTTGGGCTTTGGGGACAGTCTGTCCATTGTCCTGAACCTCCCAGCAGCGGACCTAAGGTCAGATGATACCACAGTGAAGTTTTGTTTACTTGTGAACATAGAGTTATCCAGGAATGAGTCCTAACACCCTGAAATGAGTTAGCATTTCAACACTCTCCTTTGTCTCAAAGTTGATGGGTTTTTGAATGGGTTTTTGGTTAGATGCCTGAGATAAGGTCTGTGGTTAACACAAGATGAAGAGACTTTCACATCTTGTTCTGTGACATAAAATATGCTAGGAAATACCCAACTTGTGAATTTTGAAGCTTGTATGTGTCTTAAAAAAGGTGGTTGCTCCCAAGTGGCTAAATGAGACTAAAGAACATCATCAAGCTGAACATGGCTTTTCAGCCTCATTGTGGTGGGGATGTTAATGTCATGTCACCGTGTGTAGTTTGTATATAACCTAACATTAGCTTTTTGCCTCTGGTGATTGCATTTATGCTTAAAAAATCCTGTGGGAAAATGATCTTGATTAACAAAATGTGCAAGTGTCATCAAAGTTTGTTCTCCACAAACTTTTCTGCTATAACTCAAAATCCAACAGAGAAATCCTACAGGTGTTTTGACATGGGAACTAGAGCAACGCTAACTTCCATGTCGGCCTACAGAAAAACATCATCCCTCCAGTACTCTACAGTACAGGCTCATTCTCTAGTGCAGATGTAGTCCTTCATGAAAGACAGGCTTGGTGAGGTGATCCTCCTGAACCTCAACTGTACTCAAACCTCATTACAATTATGATCCATAAGATATAATAATATATTTACTACTGTACACCACCATTATTATGAGTGAATAACTGACTCACATCGTTGGCCCAGGATCCCCCAATGAGGAAGTTCCCTGGCATGGTGGGGGGACTGAATGCCAGACAGCTGATGCTGTCATCTGGAGGCGAAGTCACTTCAACATCCTGTTGGACAATGAACGCACAGTTTTCAATGACCAATCGCAATGTATAAAACCCTTGTCAAAGGCCTTTGTCCTTTCCTATGCTGTTTTACCTTCATGGGATTATGACTGTCTGTTGCGTTCCCAAAGACACCCGTCCCTCCTGTCCCAAACCCGGAGGCTGTCCCAAATAAACTCATCGTGCATTAACCTTTTTCCTTATGCACGCCTGAGAAAGAGAAGATACAAGCACGGTGTTATTTCACACAATAGCAGACTACATTCATTTGACTGCAGTTGTTGAGCGCAACAATATCATAAACAGCCAAATCATGGTAACAGGTAAGGACCATTAGGTGATGCAAACTGGATGTAGCGTTAAATCCAAAAAGGGCGTGCTGTGTAGATTGAAAGATAACTAACATCACAGCTTTCACATAACACGAGATAGCTTTCGATTCCTGACATGTATCATTGTACTCAGTTAGCAAGCTTATCGCTAATCAGACAGGTCACATATCGGGAAAACATGAGTAATCGAAACCATAACAGTTGACACCTGACAAGACGTAGCTGGGCAGCTAACGTTGATGCTAACCAACGTTTCCTCAGTTACCGTAGCTACCGTTAGCTTCTAAATGCTACTGTTAGCTAGCTTGTTAACATGGTAATATAAGGGCAATTTAACCGTGTGTGGTATGTATAATACATTTAAGCATACACACTTCTGTTTAACCATTGTGTTGGTCAGAAAACAGACAAGATGATTCAACGCTTGCTGACGTTAGCTTAGCTAGTTTTGCGACCATAACGTTACTGTGGCAGGTAGCTAATGTACCGGACTAAGAACTGTTCTGTGAAATATTTACAAACACCTTATGTGAACACTTCACCATTTGAAGAACTGTCTCATAACTGCGTGAGTATACATACCCAGAAGTTGTTAAAGTATGGCTATAAGCCGTAATGCTTTAAGTGCCAAAACAATTTGGCGCATCAGAAAATGTGGCGCTTATTCCTCGGGTGTGTCGCAGTTTGGTGACGTATTCAGTCGGTTAAAAAAAACAAAAAAACATGCAGTATCACGAGTGAACGCTTGGGGGCAGTGTGTGACATCAAGTCTCTTCACCCTTCAGAGAAACTCAGAGCTGTGTAGGAGTATGAGCTGCTGGGTTTAGGGTGAAGTCAGGTAATGGGTGACATCAGGTAAGATGGGACTCTACATCTTGGGCTCTTTTAATATTAGCAGTCAGTCATCACTACAGGGATTGTAGAGTAGAACACCTGAGCGTTGGCTCCTTTGAAAAGAGCTCCACAGCCTACTGATAGTCAGACGATGTGCTTTATGCTTGTTAAAGTATGAAACTATCATTTTGATTGATCTGAGATAACCAGGATTGGAACAACAAAGAAAAGAAAAAAAAAAAACAGTGGTCCCACAACTTGCAAATTAAGCTCTGTGGCATTCTGATTTTCTCTTTGTGGTAATAAGAGTACTTCAGTTAAAACAACAAGGGTATAAAATTGTTGTAGGATGTTGCTTTTTATTAACTGTTTCACTTATAATCAATTTTCTTTCACAATACAGTTTAATTTTTATGTGATACGCTTTTTATTGAGTACTTAATGCATTCAGGTAAAGACTATTTTAGTATTTTTGTCACATAAAACAATATTAAAGATGATGCAGAGAGTTCATGACAGCCACAATAGTCCAGAATTTGTCATTGCTGTTACACATGCTCATGTCAATTGTGGATACTTGGTCCTTCTTAAGGGTTCCCTAAATGGCTGAATTTTAATAAGGCTATGTCATCAAATCCCATAGATGGATGGTTCCAGTGTCAAGGATCTTTTGGATTCTATCGAGGACCAAGTCCTTCCTTCAGAGAATATTTAAGAATGCATGTGTGTATCCTCAATGGGCTTGAAGTACCCATAATTCATTGCCAACGATATGCGCACAAATTGAAGGCAGGGCATCAATTAATCTGACTTTACTTGTATAGCACTTTTCATACAAACAGAGACACACACCTGGGCACTTGCTAGCCTGTTCCAATGTGTGTTCACCAAATGCTAGCAAGGAGTCTTGCCCAGCCTATATGGAAGGATCGGTCCTACCAAGGAAGCATCCTTGACTTTGAGAACCACCAAAGGAAACAGACAGCAGAAGAACAGGGAAAGCATGGCAGAAGAGTTTGACAGTATTTTTGAAGTTAATGATTTAATAAATGAAATGATAAATTGATTTAACCATTTGAAAAACAAACAAACAAACATTACTGACCCATTTTACGTAAACAGCTGCCACATTTTACCTGAACATGGCATCGGAGTAAGGGAAGGGTCCTTGATGTTTTGAAAATCCAAACTTTCTCAAATATTTTACTCTGCAACGTATTTTTTTTATAGATACATAGTAGCAATACATAACAAACTCAACCAAGCTACAGCTTCATACTGAAAATGTATAGTTGATACTGCAACATTGTCAGAGTTCTGAAAATACACAAATGTTACCTTGGTTTAGGCTGTCTTTCGGGAGATGTGATGATAAAATCAGTGCCCAAATGCAAAAAGATAACAAAGCAAACATTTATTTGTTATTGTAACACAGTAAAATGTTCAAATGACTGTAAAAGAAATGCTTTTGTAGGCCTTCATCTCTGTTGTCCATGCTGCTCCATTAACCCCCAACGCAGTATACCTGAGGCCTTTTTATGCTCTGAGGCATGACATTTTACCACTTCAGTTTGAACAGGTGAGACGTGTGTGAGACCTGTTGGTATCAATAGTGTTTCATTTTGAAGGCCAGTGTTTTCCAGGTCAAAAAAAGTTGTGCTAAGTAACAGAGTTTGTGCTCAGAGTTCAGCAGCCTGGAGTCTTGTTGATCCATGAGCTGCAGGTTTCCAAGTGTATGCAAGGAAGAAAAACTGTAAAAAGTAGGTAAGCAGTACTTGAATAAATGTTGCAGTTGGTGAAGACGACTGAGCTATTTTTGCTACTTTATATGCTACTGGATATTGTAATCTATAATAGTTATAAATATTTGTCAAATGATTGTGTGTTTTGAATGTAAAATCTTAATCTGTAGAGTAACAGATGTCAGATTGATGCAGTGGAGTGACATGTACAATGTTTCCAACTGAAGTGTAGTGAACTAGAAATACTTCAGTTAAATAGGTCTGCAAGTCCTTAAAAAGGTTACTGAATAATACAATGTACTTTTGTACATTCCAACACTGACAATAACCATGGACACACAATTCAATTCATTTCAATTAAATTTTTTTTGTAAAGCCCAGTATCACGAATCACAATGTGCCTCAGAGGGCTTTACAGCATTCGTCATTCCTCTGTCCTTGGACCCTCACAGCAGATAAGGAAAAGGAAGAGCAACTGAGGAGAGAACCTGCTTCCAGGACAGACAGATGTGCAATAGATGTCGTACAGAACAGATCAGCATATTAAATTTGCAGTAATCCATGACGCAATGAGACATAAAGAGAGACAGAGACAGAGAGAGATGCAGCACAGACAGTAATTACAAGAGCTACAATAACATTCATTTTAGTAATAATGTTATAATATTAATAATACCAGTAATTTGATAGCATATGTTGTAAGTATATATTACTATATGATGCATGTGACAATAATAATCATATGTGTAAGCTATAATAACAGTAGAAGTATGACTAATCATAACAGCAGTAGTAGTAGGCATCTGGCAGGACCACGGCAGCAGCACAACCACACGTCACGCTGTCCAGGCACCGCTGCGATATGAATTAACCTGCGAGACAGTGGAGCACAAAGGCTCCGGAGAAGAAGCCAAGTCAGTGATGTGAATGTTAGCAAAAGAAGAAGAACCAACTTTTCAGAATCTGACAGCGAGAGAGAGAGAAGGAGAGAAAGGGCTCAGTGTATTATAGGAGGTCCCCCGGCAGACTAGGCCTAAGTCAGCCTAACTAGGGGCTGATCCAAGGCAAGCCTGAGCCAGCCCTAACTATAAGCTTTATCAAAGAGGAAAGTCTTAAGTCTAGTCTTAAATGTGGAGACGGTGTCTGCCTCCCGGACCGTAACAGGAAGATGATTCCACAGGAGAGGAGCCTGATAGCTGAAGGCTCTGGCTCCTGATCTACTTTTGGAGACTTTAGGGACCACAAGTAACCCTGCGTTCTCAGAGCGCAGTGTTCTGGTGGGGTAATAAGGCACTATGAGCTCTCTAAGATATGACGGAGCTTGACCATTTAGAACTTTATAAGTTAACAGTAGGATTTTAAATTCAGTTCTGGATTTTACAGGGAGCCAGTGCAGAGAAGCTAAAACAGGAGAAATATGATCTTGTTTCTTAGTTCCTGTTAGTACACGTGCTGCTGCATTCTGAATTAGCTGGAGAGTTTTTAAGGACTTACTAAAGCTACCTGATAATAGAGAGTTACAGTAATCCAGCCTTGAGGTAACAAAAGCATGGACCAATTTTTCTGCATCTTTTTGAGACAGGATAGGCCTAATTCTTGCAATGAAATTCTTACATGAAAGAACGTAGACCTTGACGATTGTTTTTCCAGTACTTTCTTTTTCATCTGCTGTGTGCAATTAAACAGTATGGCACACAGTGGTGTAAAGTAGTTACAAGGGGCCCCAGTGACGGGCCCTTAAATACTCGCTAAATACTTGTTATGCACCTAAAGTAGCTACTGAATATCATCACATGATCAAATAGAGACTTGACACTGGATAACACCAACACATGTATCACCCAGAAATCATCATCGTTTATATGTTAAGGACAAAAATGCCAAAGAAAATAAGGAATTATCTGTTTAATTGGATAGTTTTTTATACATTATTTATAGTTTATATAGAGCAAGCATATGTTTGATATTTTATAGCATGTTTCATTATAGATTGCTACTGGCTATTTTACAAAATTGGAAAAGAAAAAAGAAAACTATGATGGAGATGGATTTGCCCTTTTAAAGATGTATTTAAAGCACATGGCACATTTTTTCTTTGAACACAGGCATATTTCTAAGGTGGCAGTTTAAATGACTCACAAGGGCCAGTTTTCTGCCTAATATATAGTTGGAGGGCCCGCTCTCTTTGGGCCCCCTCACCACATGGGCCCCAGTGCAACTGCCCTGCTTGCACTGTCTATATTTACGCCCCTGATGGCACACATTATGAATGTAGCTCCAGTGGGAGATGAAATGAGTGATTCTTATTGGTCAGTATACATTAAGAAAATTAGTAGATTATGGTGCAAAAAAAAAGAGATACAGAACATCTCTGAGGTTGAAACTGTCTGCCGGTGCAGCTGCTAAGCTACAGAACAGTGCTGCTTTGACAGTGTAAAACCTTCAGTTGTAATGAGTGGGATGGTGATGGGGCTGAATAGATTTGTCAGAGGACCTGTTCGCACGCATTATCTCTGCAGAGGAGTCCTTGAGCAAAACAGTGTTTATAGTCTTAAATAGTTACTACAAATGTTTACAAATGTTTGTAGTAGATACGGAGGACTCTTGTCTTTTATATGAGTTTGCCCATGACCTCATCTTAAGTGAAACATCTTAAGTGACTAGGTGCTCGTGAAAATTTGGTTGTGTGAGTCTTCTAATTTATGTGCTGTTCCAATGTTCCATACATATATACAAAGACGGAAGTTGAGAGCAGAGAAGCACAAAAGGCCATTTCAGTTTGTGGCTATGACACATTAACTTCCTTCCTTGAGTTTTACGTGCTGATCCAGTCACCGCTGTCCTCAAACCAAAGTAAAGCACATGTATAATCTGTACTTCAGGGTCGGATTCTTGCTTTGTCATTCATTGTTCACCCCCACCCACATTAACTCTATTAAAGCAGCTACAGTGGAGTGCTTGACACATAGTTGTAGTAATTCATTGGGGCTATTGGCATGTCCCTTCATGTGCCTGTGCTGCTGATTACCCAAACCCCTCCACAATTAGGGTGGGCCCGAGTTTATTGTTTGAGTTCAAAGGTGTCTGCAGCTGAAGAAGGGATTAGGGGATTTTCCCTCTTTACCTTTAGACTGATCATTAAGTGTTTTCTTTAGTTTGGAGTATTTCCATCTGTACAGAATTGAGGCAAAATGACAAGAAATTTAAACTGTCCAGATCTGTTATAAGCAAAAATTATAGGATTGATGAGAGAAAAAGAAGAGACCACCAGGTAAAAGATGTGCTAACCAGGTATTAAGTCCACTTTCATCAGTGGCCAAACAATCATGTCCAAACAAAGGACGCACTGATGTGACACTTTAGTTTGAATGCTCTTCACCCCACCTATCTTATTACCACGATAGAGAAGTACACTCCATGATAGGACACTGAGCTGTTCTCTCCCTACTTTTCATTGACTCACCCCCACACACTCTCCCAATCTTTCCAGTCTTGGTTTATCCCATTCTAACCCCTCCTGCCCCTCCCCTGACACAGCGCCTCAATAAAATCCATTCCCAAGTTGCCATTAAGAGGAGCGCACGGCCAAAGACAGTGCGGAGACACACATGATCAAGGAGTGATATTCAGAGTTGATAGAGGATAGTGTGTTTTACTTTTACCACGAGCAGAGGAACTCTTTATGCAGGAGGCGCATCCCCAGTCTCATCTTAAGACAAGTTGGAGCCGCGCGTAAAAGTTTGGCAAAATGGTGACAAGCGCTGTGGCCACGATAGCGACCCTCCTGTCGTGGGGTTACTGCGTGTTGGCCACGCAGGTCGCCTTCTCCAACTTCTCCGTGGACAACGAAGTGCGCTCCAGCTTCATCCAGCGGCGGCTGCGGAGCCAAGAGCGCAGAGAGATGCAGCGGGAGATTCTCTCCATCCTGGGGCTGCCGCATCGTCCACGGCCGCACGTCCACACCAAACAAAACGCCGCCCCGATGTTCATGCTGGACCTGTACAATACTATCTCCACGTACCCTGAGCCGCCGGGATACTCTTACTACAAGCGCGTTTTACCGACCCAAGTGTCCCCTATGGTGACCCCACAGGACAGCCGCTTCCTGGATGACGCAGACATGGTGATGAGTTTTGTCAATCTTGGTAAGTTTACAATCTGACTTCATTAATTTAATTGTATTTAAATGTACACTAACTATTACTACAGGGACTTATTGTGATAATCTTTTCATGAAAAGATGTTAAAAGTTATTTTTAATATAAATTGTTCTTTAGAAAAATGTCCAAATTGATGACTACTCATTTTGTTCAAGGGTTTCATCTGCTATCTGGTTGAATAAGCTTGAGATCAGGGCTTTATACTGTTTCCATTTTGTTGTCAAGTTTTCCAAAGCCACTACAACAGAGTGCATTGGTTTAATGTGTGTGTGAGAGAGCCAGTTTCTCTCACATAGTGGCTATTAGGTCACTTTCTTCACTTGAAATCAGGCATTATGCATTCCGAGCTGTAAATGTTATGACAACATGCCTGTATCCGATTTCCCCAGAATCCCTTCAAAGCTCTGGGGGAGAGGCTTTAGCGTGGCTTTGTTTCGCATGACCAGGAATTG
Source organism: Epinephelus lanceolatus (assembly GCF_041903045.1). NCBI lineage: Eukaryota > Metazoa > Chordata > Actinopteri > Perciformes > Serranidae > Epinephelus > Epinephelus lanceolatus. The sequence goes on from NC_135734.1 coordinate 22,800,912, forward strand.
AGGGAGCATTTCTAAACCCCAAGGGAGTGAGAGACAAGTTGACTGAGATTGAGACACAAACTGCATCTAAACACATGTTATTGCTGTGGTAATCTCTGTTAGTGCAGGTGCTGGTGTGTGTGTGTGTGTGTGTGTGTGTGTGTGTGTGTGTGTGTGTGTGTGTGTGTGTGCGTGCAGTGCATTCCTGCTTTTCTGTGTCTGCTTGTGTGTTTGTTTGGGGGGCGCAAATCACATGGGACACAGGTGGGCTCACTCAAGACGTTATTGAATTGATAAAAGGCAAATCCTGCCTTTGTTTCCCTTGGAGATCCTACAGTGGCTCTGATATTACTATGGTGAAACAGCAGACGGCATGGTGCCTGTGGCTCTTACCCGGATATGGTTACATCCAAAACCAACCCATGTCTTCTTTATACCCCTCTCCGGCTTCAGGAGGAGGGTCATATGTCAACCTGACAAGATGAAGTTTGTTCAACTGAGATACGCCTCCAAAAACCCTCTCACCCTCCTCTCTGTTTGTGTGCCACTGGGATTGAACTGAGTTATTTTTCGATCGGTCCATAAATCTGTAGTTAATAAAAAACATTTGGAGACAGAAATGTAACATTTTATGTCCTCAGTTATGAACTTTTAACTGACGGTCTTTAGCTAATGAGATCTGGAAACATTGTTTCTGAAAACTCATAGCAGATTTATGTGGTTCCACATCTGAGGAGTTTGATTATAAAGAGGAAGGAAGGAAAAAAAAGACAGAATGAGTGTGTATTATTTCTCTCTGGAGCCCGCCGCGGCCTCCTGTGCTGATGATTGGCAGAGTTTTTAGCTGGGGCTCCCACAGTGTGCTGGAGTGACTCTGTCTTGGTGGTCCCTGGATGATCGCTTCAAGACCGAACTGGATTATGGTATTTCCCTTCCAAAGACCACAGCTTCCAGTGTGAGGGAGAGCTGCTGTAGAGCTGCCCAGCCCTGTCTCCCAGTGCACCCAGATATAACCTGCAGGTGGACGGTGCTTAGGATAGTAATATACTGTTGTTTTAGATAAATCAGCCTTATTTACTCAGTATTAAAGCAATGCTTACCTTCCCGAATGATCACTGTAGAACAATTATGCACCCAATGTTACACTGAATTCGGGTAGACAACGTTTTTCTTGCATGCCTCAATGATGAAGAAAGAAGAAGAAAGAAGCCAAAAACGAAGAAAATTATTGATAACTTGGAGTGGTCTGTGTTTTAACAACTGTTAAACTATATCAAAACATCTGTTCACAAATTGTCACACAACTTATGCAGTATAATCCAAGACTCATTTATCCAGTCGTATGTTCACTACTTCCCAAACACATGCTTAAACGTTTAACATAAAACGCTTCTGCATAAACAGTCTTAGGCACCAGCTTGGTATCACTCCCAGGGCGTCCAAAACCGACGCCTGGGCACTCCAATGTAAACCAATTTCAATTGTTATTAGATGGTCAGATCAATGGACAGAGTATAAAGAGTGAGAGAATCTGCTTAGGGTGGGTAGGAGAGGAGCTGGATGGGTCCCACAAGCACAGAAATGTGACCCAAGAGAGGTGTTCGGGTCTCGTCCAAAGCTAAAAGTCAGCGTGGCTTACATCAGTCGTTAGCCACGTGAGTCGACATCAACCATGATCCTAGCCCTGGCCAAGTTGTTTTGTTGCCGCCAACCTCTTCTGTATCAAGATACAACGTAAAAGGCCGCCCAAGACTCAAAATATGACAAATAGGGATCAGATCATGTTACAGGCACAGTGTTTTAAATGTATGTGTTTGGGAAGAACTGAGCATACGACTGGATAAATGAGACATAGATTATACTGCACGAGTTGTGTGACGGTTTGTGAATGGATGTTTTGATGTAGTTTTGCTGTTGATGAATGTGGACCCTTATGACTTCAGTTCGTGAAGAATTTTCTCTTTGATTCAACCCCTCTTTTTTTATTTGTCAGACAGCATTTGAGCGCTTGGGTACTCTTAATATAAAAGTCTAATAAAAAAGTTAATATAAAGTCTACACACATGTGGTATCACATCATTGCACACGTGCTGATACACGTACACAGCTGCATGTTTACTTCTATTAGAATGCCGAACCAAGGGTCGTACTTCAGAACTACCAGCAGGAAGCATTCGTCTCGTTGTCATGCAACATTACACAAGGCAGCTGCTATTGCGTTGCACGTTTGTAGTTTCTCTTGTACATTTGTTAATTTAATGTAGTGCAGAAGCCCGATCTAACATGCCATCTTATCAGTTGGTGCTGTTCGGCTGTTCTGTGTCCTCCTGCTCGTCATGTTGACCGTCTTGTTTGCCTGGAGACATCTACACATGCGCTCAGTATGGGCTTTTTTTTTTGTCTCGGCACTGACCACAACACACCTGCAGAGCATGAGAAAAGGCTTAATGACCAGAAATGTCACTGGCTTTCATTAAAACAGAAAGAGTGCAAAATGCTCTCCCAACAGTTGGAGAAATGACCATGTCGCTGGAGAACAGAAGGCGTATTGTGTTTTGGAGAACAAGCAGGAAGAAATGTGTTTGTCCTGCTAAGCTGATCTGTAGGAAGCATAAGGAGATCACACTAAGAATTTCTTTAGCCCCACCAGAAAATCACATTAACCTTCTCATTATTTATACATTCGTGTGCAAAAGAATTCCTTTCTGACGAGACAGTCTGTCTTTTAAAGCTTGTGCAGAATAACTCAGTTCAGGCAACTCATTTTGTTGTCAGTGAGCAGACATGGTGCTACATTATGTGGCAAAAAAAAGGATGCATACTTGCAATATTTATTTAGCAAAAGCCTTTTTGGTGGTTTAATAATGTGCAAGAAGACAGCTTAAGCAATGCTGTCAAAAGTGTCAACACATGTAGACAATCATGGATTTGAAAAGGCAGAAATGTTCACTTGATCCTCACCTTAATTGGTTGAAAATGTGTCTGAGCCTGACTGATGCATGTATGACATAAAAAAAAAGTCTAAAGCAGTTATTGTTATCCACAAAGGCCATATTTTTGTCATTATTTGGAGTTTGGTTTTTGTGCAGACATTGTGATACATCTTTAAACCACCCATGCTGATTTGAAAAAAAAAAACCCATTTACTATAAAATTTGAATAGGTTAATGATAGCTTCGTGGCTGTGTTGCCCTGCAGCGTCAGGAGTAATCTGAAGTGTTGAAATGCCTCCCAGAGGGAAGTTTGCATATCTGAGGTCTGATCTCTGCAGCTAATGGTCCCTAACGTAAACACACCAAGTCCTTACAAGCAATTATTGCTTTCATAAAAACACCCCTCGTTCCCTTCCAGCATTTAATTGCGGTCAAACAAATGACTCGCAGGGTTCAGAATGCACTGCTCTTAACGACGAATGGCCTGTGTGTGTTTTTGTGTCGTTATAAATGTTTTTAGAAGACTGTGAGTCAGTGTGTGTGCTCTTATGTGAAAAAAGTTTTGTTTCTAGTGTTCAAGTGCTGTGTGTATGTTTGTGCGCTGAAACAATACTGGACCATCAGTAGGAACACAGGCTGATGTCATGATGATGTCATGGTGTGTGCCAGTGGGCAAGATGTGTTTAAGGTGACTAATCGCTGCTCCGCTCTGCACACCTTCACCAGAGACCTCCACCGCTCTTTCCAAGGACAAACACATCACTGTAAAAACATTGGAAAGCTTCAGGAAGCTTCGGGGTCTCTCTGACCACCGTTTCTTCTGGAAAGTCTGAGTGTTGGAGAGCGTCAGCTGTTCTCAGGGCGGGTTGGAAACCATCAGCTACTGCTGCTTTCCTTTATCCTCAACAATCAGGATGAAATCACTGGATACACAGTGATACATGGCAAAATGATCAGGGAGGTGTGGGTGGTACAGACCCGGGTAGTTAAGTCACACATGAATTTGTGTGTCTCTCTTTACTTTATGTGAGTGTGTTTGTAAAAGCACACTGCAGCTGTGGTTTTCCGGGCAGTGCCTTAACGGGCCTTTTCTTGTGGTCAGCACATGTGTGCAATTTAAACAGGGAGCCAAACTGAGCCCTTAGTGTGTTTTCTCTCCCTCACATTGGCACGTATGGCAGACTTAAGTAATGTTTAGATCAATCACTTCGCTCATGGGAGCAGGATTTTTCCTATTTCTGACACACAGTGCTTCCGAGATGTGGGCAGAGTGACACACATCAGAGAAACGTTTGATTTGGCGACAGTTTTGACAGATATGCAACCGCCGACTGGTTTACCATCTGACTGTAGTCACGGTGGTTTACCTTTCCCTCAGATGTACAAACTTTTCCTCTGAGGTTCTGAAGTATTATTTGACTGTGTGTAATGAACCATTTATCAGTGGTATTATAATTTGATGGATGATAAATGGAGCATTTTGATCAAGCACATCAAAACATCAATCAAATGTTGATTTATCACGTCTTTTAGCTTTCTCTTTTTTCTCCTCCTGACAGTCGATCAGGAGCAGGATCTTCTGTACCAGCAACACAGGAGAGAATTTCGGTTTGACCTTTCCCGTATTCCAGAGGGAGAGACCGTCACAGCGGCAGAGTTTAGGATTTACAAAGATTTCATCCAGGAACGCTGTGAGAACGAGACATTCAGAGTCAGTGTCTACCAGGTCCTGCAGGAGCCTCCTAACAGGTATGGGTGTTTTCCTTCCAGCTCCTGCACATCTCATATGTCTTTGCTGGTTTTACTGCTGCTTACCCTTGATTTGCTTCATCCTGTTTCATATGTATCAGCTCGATCTTTTCATTAGGGCCTAGTGTTTGTCATTTAGGGATTTGTTCATTTTAATTTTAATTTCAAAAAAGTATTTCCTTACTTACCTTTAGTCACTTCTGGTTTAATTTGTCAGGGTTTTGAAATACCTATCTAATTTCTGCCACCACCCTAATACAGTGGCAGTGAATGTTGTTTTATTTTGGTGCTCGCAGCATAGAAAAAACATTTAAACAAATCTACAGCTGTGCTAGCAGCTCTCTGAAGTTGCACTTTGGCACAGCAGTACTACGAGCTAAATGCTAATGTCACTGTGCTAACATTCTCACAATGACAATGCTAACATGCTGATGTTTAGAACATCTAATGTTAACCATGTTGACTGTTTTAGTTCGACATTGTAGCTTGCTAACATTTCTTAATTTTACAGATGGTTTCAAGTAAGAAAACAAAATATTGGAAAACTTTGATGTGATGATTGCGCTGGAGGAAAAAGTTATTGCAGTTTATCTAAGGGGGAAATTAATGTCTGCACCAAATTTCATGGCACTCATGGCACGAACATATGTGTCTATAAAAAGTATATAGTGGTTAATAATAAAATTATGATGATGAGATATTTCAATCTTCACCAAAGTAATTGATTGCTATCCCTAGAGCCATTCTGCTAGCACAACAAAGAATTAAACAGCTATAATCACCTTTTACCACATTTACAGCAATATTTGTTAACTTAGAAATATATTAAATAGTTAAATCTAAATATTAAATCTAAATCAAAATGCTAAATCTAAATCTAAATGTTAAATCTAAATGTTCTGGTGAAACTAAATATTTAGCTAATATGCAAATTCACACTGCCGGTCACCGGAAGTACCAAAATAAAAGCTTGAGATACTCAGACTGTTTATAGTATCAAATAACGAATTAAAACCAACTTATCGGGGGAAATGAACACTTGAACATACATTAGCGTGATAATACCTACCTAAAATAACAAAAAACATGTTTGGAGAAATTTTATTTGACGTGTACTTTGAGTTGTTAGTGTCCCTTCGGAGGGAATCGTCTTGTTGTTAACAAATACTTCCAGGTAGAAAACCAGCAGAGTTTAGCTACATATATATATGAATATCTCACATTTTTACTTCACTATATCACTGTTTAGACTAAGCTGATGTTTGTAAAGTCTATAAACACAATGACTGAATGGTTATCGTAGATTAGCGGGGCTAACCATTAGCTGTTAGCCCCGTTAGCAGTGTCTGTAATGACTCATTAACTCTAAACGGTCCGTGAAAAAAATATTTTTTTCCAGCAGATGTCTTGGTTACAACATGATTGAGCTAACTGGAGTAGTTTCATGTCGTATCCAACAACGGGAGGCTTCTAACAGATGACGTCCTGATTAGGGTGACCATATTTTGATTTCCAAAAAAGAGGACACTCGCCCCGGCCACAAGATAGCCTACTTAAATGATACTTGCAGTTTACTCAAAGATGCCTTATAATTTTAGTATATTTAAAGTTTATATGTATGGATAGAAAATTCAGTTGTATTACAAAATAATATCTCTCAAAGACAGAAATTTAGATAGGCTTCTCAGAGGTTACTCAACTTACTTTTATTATGCCTAAAATAATAATCTTTTTACAAGTTTCAATTGTACAAAAATTTAGCATTTAGATTTAACATTTAGATTTAGATTTAATATTTAGATTTAACTATTTAATATATTTCTAAGTTAACAAATATTGCTGTAAATGTGGTAAAAGGTGACGTTAAAAAATTCACAACATTTTTTTAAACATTGTTTGAAGCTAAATGTGGCAAAATGTTGATGTTATTTTCAGCGTGAGCCACTTTACAAACAGCACCCCATACCTGCAGAGATGAGCTGTGATGGTGCAGCATCAATATGTATGTGGTGTTGCTGTTATTGACATCAGAATTTGAAGATGAAAGATGTTTTTACTCACTATGTTAAAATGATTTAAACAAAGAGTGGCCCAAACTGTTTTGGTGGACTCCTCAGCTGCAGCCATCTTGTTCATTTTCAAAAATGGCGCAATGGCACCCAACTTAACAGTCATCCGACCCTTTTACACTGCCTGTTCAAGGCGGGAATATAAGGCCACCTCAAAGCCACAATGTAGTATTTAATCACACACTGGAATGCAATGATGCTGCTGACGTTTGGTTCTGTGTCAAAATGCAAAGGAGGCCTAAAGAAGGGACTTCCTCGTGGCTCTATAGCACGATCTCTGTGTAAAAAGGGCTACTGTCTCAAACATGTTCCATATTAGCTATACGGTTGTGATTGGCCCATTAGATCGCAAGTACCTGGAAATCTTTCCAAAGGGGAGGGGGACCAGACGACCTGTCACTCTGGATAATCCCCAAAACACAGTTTTCATAGAGACCATTTCTTCAGTGGAAGCAGGTTCCTAAGAGATGCTGCTGATAAATAATTTAAAAGTAACTTCTCAGTGCTGTGAGCACCACCAATGAAATTCCAATTAGTTTTGTAGCAGAGCAAATGTCTGGCCAACAGATATCTCAAAATCCAAACATATAAAACCAAACCTTTCAGCACAACTAAATATCCAGCTTTGTAGGTTTCATTTGGGTGAACTGGCCCTAAAAAAATCTTCATTCTAGCTGGTTTCATTGCTCCATATGATTATCCTCTTATGTGATAGTGACATAGTATGATCAATGTGGTTGAGTTTAAACAAACATCATGCTACTGTGTGTTTTCCTGTGAAAGCTTATTGTTAGGCTGCTGTACGTGCACACAGATGTGTCTGCTTCGGCCCTGTCTGTCTGCATTTCCCCACAGGTTGCTACTGCTGATGTTAGTGTCAGCACCAGAGCTGTTTACACAGACATTAGTGTCAATTACAGAAACACTGTGGTTCTCTCCAGAGCAAGTTTACTCTCACACAGTCAGAACAGGACAGTCCCCCGGAGACCTGCATTTATAACACGCAGCTCCAACCACAAATAACACTCTCAGCCCTCAAGACATCAGTTTACTCTACTTCTCTTACACAGGTGGCTATGCCTCCATGTTTCTCTCTGTCTGGTTGCAGCTCTGTTGTGTCTGTCAGCCTGCCAGCCTCTGTACTCTCACAGTGTTTTCTTGTGTCAAACCACATGTGAAATCGGAAAACAGCACAACAGGGTTTCAGATTTTAAAGTAATTAGACCCCACACATCCTCCTCTTTCTCATAAATCAAAGGTCAACCACCCACGTTATAATATCTCTCAGCAGAGCGAATCATCTGCAGGCAGTGAGTCCTTCACCGGTGACACTGGGGCTGACGATGGTGTTAAGGCCAACACCATTGTCATTCACAGACACACAAAGGCCACTCCACACAGACGAGCTGGCGGCAGGACTAAAGGCAGACGTCTGCCCGAGGGTCTCACACTCAGTCTGTAAATAAAACTTGTCTGTGGAATCTGCCCTCAAGACAGCATATATCAGTACAGTTTCTCCTCGGATGTTAAGAAAGTGCTCCTTTGATAGTGACTGCTCTTTGTGGGTGGATACATGATTCAGGGTGTAGCTTGATGACGGGTACTTGTGTAGATCGCTACATATTCTTTTGAAGCTAAAATAAGAAAAAGTCTTGTATTAAAACATTTAATTGCTAATTAATAACTCATTCTTTGATTTATTATTTGCGTTCATGCATCTGATCATTAACAGTTTGTGCCTTTTTGCACTAAATAGTGCTCTGTGAATTTCTGCTGAATTAATTTACAATGAAAAATTAGGTTTGTTATTCTGATTTGCACATTGATTAATCCTGATTCAGAGTTTTTACAGTTCACTCAGAAACATTAAGGGTGTTGACACATTTTCTGTTGTGCTGGCTTTGTACTCTGTACAAATGCAACACGTATTTGATTTGAAATAAATCAATGACTGAATTTGAATTAAGTCATTAAAATTATATTTAAACTTTCAGATTAAATCTAAATCTAAATCTAATTAAATCTAATGAGCAACGCAGGAATGATAGCCCCCTTTTTTAAGTTTAATGTGAGAATGAGTAAATGGACAATTTAAAGGGGCTCTGTGCGAAATTCAGAGTGTAACAGTGCTAACCTCATAAACAGTGCCAACAATGGCAACAGTGTTGACAGAGCTAACAGTGTTAAGGAGGAGACAGGTGCAGGGTACTACACTTAAGCACTGCTACCGTCTCGGTATCAGTGGTAACCGTCGTATGAGTGCAGTGCATAGTGGCAGCAACGAAATGTGCATGCATTGGCGGACCAACTTACCACAACAAAAAACAGAGAATCTCAGATTACAACACACACACAGATAGGGTGACTTCATTCTCTGCTTAGGACACCATTACTCTGCTGTATCTTTACATAGCAAGTAATTGCTTGCTGCTAATGCTCTACGTGTTGTATACAGAATCTTTGACATACACTTGATACATTTATTTTATATATTTGACTATCTGAAATCACAACCCACATACATGAACCTGCAGCCTTAGTAATTATTTAGCTTATTATTTGCCTTCAGCCTGGTCTCCAGCAAATGAAACACATTCTCAGTTGGACTGAGGTCAGGTGTCTGACTTGGCATATCAGCTACATTCCACTGTTTGGCCATAAAAACTCTTTAATGTCTTATTTTCCTGCTGCATTCTTCTATAATTGGGGCAATATGTATAAATAGATTACCAATCCTACACTGTTCCCCGAGTGCAGATGTTAACACCTACAAACACAAAAACACAATAATTAGCACTTTAACCTCAAAACCATCGTTTCATTGTGTTGGAGTATTTTGCCAAAACAACGTAAATAAAGTTTCCCTTATACTTTCCTACTGTGCTGTAGCTTTTAAAGGACCACACATGTAGTTTTGCATTTTTTAAGCTATTGAATACTTAATTTATGTAACTTTCATGACAGCCAGCCATTTTCCTCAGCATACCACACACTTTTAGGTTGTTTCCATCATAGATTTGAATAATAACTAGATACCGGTCACCAAGATGGCACCTGGTGCATACGCCAAAAGGTTTTCTACCTTCTGGGTTTACTTCCACAGTATGTGGCCTACTGAATATGTGCAGTAGTGTTTCTAATGCTCGCTCGCCTCATGGACTTTACATTGTGATATGTTAGATATTTGAATCGCTTTTCTCAGCTTGAGGAAAGTTTTGCAAATATTAAACCACCATGGCTTAAAAATTCAGAATAGAAAGATTTATAACTCACCTTGTTTGCATTTCAAGGTGCCCTGCCAACACTTTTACAAATGTGTCTTTAACAATGGTGGCCTATGGGGAAAATGCTTTTTGGGCTGCAATACCTTGTCGCGAGTGGCCACTGGGAAGGTTTGCTTCAAGGCTGAGCTGCTTTTTTGTGGGGCCTGGATTCCATACATCCCCAACAGCCATTGCTCTCCATTTTCAGGAATCAAAATCAATTTGCAAAAACTTTAAAAAAACAAAACAAGAGATCGGTAACATACAACAGTGGACATTTCATCACCAAGACATTTTGTCAAACTTATACTATCATTTTGTGGAAACATATTTGCATGTAGTGATTTGAAATTCTTCCCTGATGCATCCACTAAAGCGGTCTGCAGCCAAACAATGACACTACTCCACCAAAAACATGTGTTTTGACACTTAGTGCTTTTAGCCTTGGAATGCCTTGAATTCATTTACATACCATCCTCTCCTCAGTGAAGTGGAACTCTTGCTGCTGGACCAGCGAGATGTGCGGGCAGCAGAAGAAGGCTGGCTGGTTTTTGACCTGACTGACACCAGTAACCTCTGGCTGGTCAACCCTGAACAGAACCTCGGCCTGCACCTGGTCCTGGAGGACAGCAATGGTCAGTCACTGCCTTATAAACTATCATGGGAAAGGATCCCAAACAGCCACAGCAGAAAGAATACAGTCTTTGTCTGGAGTAATGATTTAATGCTGTTTTAATCTTAGGGGGAAAAGAAGCACCACATATTGAGTAAATGTGTTTTGGAGGTTCTTGCAGAGTTCACGTTATGATTGTGGTTGTTGTGGTTGTATTAGGATGAACAAATGATTGTTTTGTAGAGACTTAGATGTGTTAACCTCCAGGGCTTAAAAAGGAGCCAATGCTTAAGTGCCAAAAACTGCAGATCTTGATTGGCTACTTGAGGTTGGCTCCGAAACTGAGTCTATCCCAGTGGACCCAATGTTAAAATGCCCAACTTTAAAGCAGAAATAAACACGTTTACAGCCTGGTACAAAAACAGTTTTGGTCTCTATGGCTAATTTCTACCTGCAGTTATGCCTAAGGGCTTAGCCACTTTGAGCGACAGGCTATCTGGAAGGCATCACCAGAATTCGTGAGTCAGATCTACCCTCACCCCTACATAACTCCACCTTCTCATCCAACTTTGGTCACTTCTGGCTCCAGAAACCCAAAATGGCGATAACCAAATGGCCAAACTCAAAAATTCAAAACAGGAGTCCACAAAGCAATGGGTGACGTTTAAGAGTTTCAACAGGGTTCAGTGTGACAGTCACGTTAACATTTTGTAGTGAACAACTGTGGAAATGTGCAACAACATTTTTTGCCAACACTAGATATTGAACAAAAGCCAGAGATTGTATCATATTAAGTTTCTGTGAGCTTTAAATTCATCACTTCAGAGAATGTCATTTTTGAGTCTTGCGGGGCAAAGCCTCTCAGCTGCAAGTACCAGAGAGCAGCTTGACAGTAAAGAGCGCTAACTCTGATGCAAAATCTGAGGGCAAATACATCCCCAGAAGTACCCTGAACACTGACTGGCAAAAAAGAAAGATAGGATAAAAGAGTGATCTTTTTCAACTTGAAGCAATCTCAGTCAACCTCTGATTGACATCTGATGTTTCGAATCCCTAATTTTCAGGGGTACGTCCATTTTTTCTATCTAGCCTGTGGTCGAGACTCTCGTTAATGTTGTTCTCCCTGTTGCCCCCTCTAGGCCAGGGGTGGAATCCCCAGCTGGCAGGGCTGGTTACAGGCAGTGGACCTCAGGACAAGCAACCGTTCATGGTTGCCTTCTTCAAAGCCAATGAGGTGCGCTTCCGCAGCATCCGCTCTGCCCACAAGGGGCGCCAGTCTAACCGCTCCAAACCCCAGAGGACTGTCCAAGATGCCCTAAAGGCAGTGGAGGCTGCAACAGGTGTCCAAACCTTTCAAAATCTCAATAGACTTAAGTCATGTTTTTGATTACTTTGACTTTGGCCTTCAATATATTTTGCACTTTCATACTTGTGTGTACTCATACTCTCGTGCTATCAATTTCAGATAACCTTGGCATCTCCAGAGAGGGATGTAAAAAGCATGAGCTGTATGTCAGTTTCAGAGACTTGGGATGGCAGGTATAATTCAGAACTTTTATTTGATCTCATTTTGACATAACTGCACTTGATTTTATGCCCAAAAGTGATAATTAACTGACATTTACCTGTGGCTTTATTCTGACCAGGACTGGATCATTGCACCAGAGGGCTATGCAGCGTACTACTGCGAAGGAGAATGCGCCTTCCCCCTCAACTCCTATATGAATGCCACCAATCACGCCATTGTGCAAACTCTGGTAAGTACCAAACAGCCCCCATGATGACAGGCACTTACAGTACAACATCCACTTCCTGTGAGGATTGATTTGTGCTTCTTCTGACATCAGGTGCACTTTATCAACCCGGACACGGTGCCCAAACCCTGCTGCGCCCCTACCCAGCTCCACGGCATCTCAGTGCTTTATTTTGACGACAGCTCCAACGTTATCCTCAAGAAGTACCGCAACATGGTGGTGAGAGCCTGTGGCTGCCACTGACCGCTCTAACCCCCTCCTGTGAGTTAGACAAAATCTGGAGGGACCAGAAGGAACCAGAGACAAGGAATGATTGACTGGCTGGTCATCAGGGAGCCCCTGCCACAGAATGAGCTTTAATCTGGTGTACTGTTTGTTTTTATGACCAGCAGCTGAGCCTCCCGTGCAGTATTAACCACAACCACAAAGCAATTAGAGCTATTGGTAACAGAGAAAGGTTGAACAAAGGGGTTTCTTTTGCTTTCCTTTGAGTTTGATGAGAAGAAGTGCACTAAAAGGACTCTGAGCAATGTGGAGTTACTTCAGAGACTTGAACCAAACATTCAGTATTTTCCCTAATGTGCAACATGTATCTATCTGTATTTGAAGTCAGGCATTGACCATCAGGGATCAGAATATAAATTATTGCCTGGGTGGAAATGTGCATTTGGTAACTGATTTCACAGCTCATAAAATGTTAAATCTCCATCTTCCTGTTGGTCCACTGCACCTTTTCTCCTGGAACAGCTGGATGAACTTATGTCTGATGAGAATAAAAAAAACTTGACTGGTTGTTCAGCACGCCATTTGGACCAGGTCAGGTGTAAGACATCTGGCAGCTCGCGTGTGTGCTGCTGATGTAGAGGAGCTCAGTGAAGAATGGCAGCCGAGACTGTTAATAACAGTGTTGGACTGAAAGGTCTGCCTGTTGGACCCAGTTTCCTGGTGCAGACATATATCACCAGGCCTGTGAAAGGCATGCAATCTGCAAGATGTCAGTGATTCATCTTCATGAGATGGACATCAGGGTGTGCACCGTCGCCCCGACTGCAGCTGCTTTCTGCAGCTCAGCAGGTGGGCAAAGAGAAGCTGTAATTTTATTTTGTCAGATTTAAGTAGTTGAATAAATGGAAACTTTTAAACAAGAAGCAGATATATTCTTTTTTTTAAACCTCTTTTGGCCTCAACAATGTTCCTTACAGTGGCATGTAACACACCTAGTAAATTATTGTTTTGTGAGTGATTAATGGGTTTTGATAGATTTATATGAAAAAATATGCAGAAAACTTTACACACATTTATTGAACAGTGATAAAACTGTTTCACAAGGTGAAGACCCAAACTGTGTGTACAGTACCTTCCCTGCACATAGTCTGCATTTCAGTTTTGTACAATTTAACTGACCCTTCGCTAAGTCCCTCCCCCCTCGGTTGCTGTTGTCAAAGCATTTTCAAAGATATCACTGAAAGATAAGCTCAGAGAAGTAGAGAGACAAGAAGACAAATAACTACAGTATGCATTTGAGAGCTACATTCACAGTATAAATTCAGGTGAAGGACAAACTGAGACAGGAACGTCAATGTTCTTGCAAAGCAGGGTAAATCAATTGTTTTATTTTAATGTAACATTTAATTATGACTCCCCAAAGCTTTCATTATCTGTTGTATTTTTAACCCACTGTTGGTAAAACTAAATTATCTTGCGTTTCCATTTGTTTAAAGTGCAAATTGTCTCAACTGTACAACTACCCAACTTAAAGTTAAAACATCCAGTATTTTTATATTCCATTATCTTTGTTTTCTAACATGCTAAGCTAGCTAACATTGGTTAGCATCTTACCTTGTTGCAAACAAAGGAGTTTTTGTTGACTTTTGATAGATTCAGCTGTGAGTGAGGTCTTTCACACTGTTAAATCCATATACCGCATCTCTCCTCTTGAATTTTTAGCTTTGGAAAAGCAAAATATAGCACGACAGAGACTAGCCCCGCTTGTCCTAAATATGTCTCATTGGACTGATAGCCCGTTTCGCTGACAGCTCATTATCTCAAAAACAAACCATTGCTCTAAAGTCCTGTTTTTCAGAAAATACACGCCCCCTGCTTTTCGACAACCCAACAGCCAGAAAAAAAATGTTAGCATTGTACGTTTCTGTAAACCACAGACATGTTAACTTTGTCAATAGCGCTGTGGTGAATGTGTGGTTAGATTTAGGCACTACAACCACTTGGTGATGGTTTTTGGCTCAAACACCATTTGGTGGCACAAACAGTGCTGGAAAAGCCGGGACTGGTTGGTGAAAAACGACTGGGTTTGGTGGCTCAAACGTAATCAGGAAACTGAAAGTAACTGTGGGATGTGTTTTTGGAGAAACAGGACTTTAGAACAATGGACATTTGTTAAAGGATAATGGGCTGTCAAATTTTTCGGACAAATGGGGCTACGAACTTTTGGGCTGTTGTCATGGTACTGCCCTCTAAACTTTAAGGATATCTGCTGTCTGACTTGCAGGTTCCAGACACTGTTTCTGCATTTTCTCTTTTTCTGAAAGCTTGACAGGCATACAGTGCTTAGTTACAGTTGCTAACGTAGGATTTGACAGTGGGTATTCTTGGGAGGGGCTTAGTGAAGGGTCAAATATGTACTATGTATACGCAGGAGGAAATCACATTGCAGTGCAGACACATGGCACTGTACATCAATCAGAGATTGTGCTTTAAAAGTACTTTGAATGGCTCGAGCATGTCCAACACATTCTTATCCCAAGCCGTAACATATCGCCGCTTTATCAGCTTTATCTCGCCGCTATTGTGAGGTTTATGAGAGGTATCCTCTTGCATCTGCTATTGATGTTCTGTGACGCCACTACCAACACCAGGATGTCAACAAAAGCTAGTGGTTAGGTTTATAAAAAACTTCATGGTTTGGCTCTACAGTCATATTGAAAGTGACCACCACCCTCACAGGTGAAAGTCCCAAGATTGTTGGACCCATCCACCACCCCTCCCCCCTGGCCTACAAGGACTTTCCAACTTATCATGTCTTCACTGGCAGCATTTCAAGCTGATGTTGTCCAATGGCATATTAAACTGCCATGAAAGGTGCTGTCTGGCTGACCGGCAGTGCATCCTACCGCTGGAAATATTGGCCTTATGTCGGTGTCCAATGCTGAAATCACTGACAAAGCGGCGGTATTTGACGACTTCAGAATGAGAACAGGGTTGCAGGTCCACTCTTAACAATGAGACAGACATTTAAAAAGGAGCGTCAGTTAAAGCAAAGCAGCTATACACTGTAAAACACCCAGGCAGATAAAGACATTCAAACTGACTGGGAGCTGAGAGCTTCCAACGTAGCACATTACGACACAGCCCACAACGTTAAAAACAGATTATATGTATCTGTCACCTTAAATAGAAAATAGAGGTAGAAGCGTAAATCTTAATCTTACTGATGCAATCAAATGTGGTGTTGATTGTCATTGTGAAAATTCACTCTCAAACGAAGGACTATATTATCAGAAAAGTTTCTGGCATTAAGGATTTGCAGTAATTTGGGATGAAACCTATCATTTATGATCATAAAGACATCTTACATAATATTAAACTTTAAATGCTCTGATCAGCAGTGATGGACCTGAGGGAGTCGTTCTCTGCGCTTTTCAAGGAACGTGGGCAGATTTTGTCAGAACGGCTTGAAATAATAATAACACTCGCTTTAAAACCCAAACAATGTTCTTTGAGCTTACAAGATCTTTCTCAGATTCACTGTCACCGAAACATCTCCCTATGGCAACAAACACTTTGGTTACATAGCCTCAGCTCTGAAATCTGAATTCTGTGTTATTATAGACTTTGATCAGCCTCACAGAAAATGTGATGTTTAACTCAACTCACAAAGTCATTGTTTGACAAATATAGTTTACCTCTGGTGATCCTGAGAGTTCATCTTACCCTTCTTGTTTAGCTTTTACTCCTTAGATACAATTAAAAACGATAGTCAAGCACAGAAATATGATTCAGGAGGTAGAAAGACAGCAAATATAGGCTGAATATAGCAGAGCTTAAAAGAGATTGACATGCTTCCTGTCCATAAAACAACCACCCTCCTCATTACATGCAGTTAGTCCCTGGACCTCTCAACTCAGGGGCTGAGTAGTGTCTCCTGCGGACCGCCTCTGCCTCCTTCTTCTCTCCCCCTGCCAACTGCTCTGGCCCTGGGGGAACCTGGGGTTGTGGTGCCTTTAGGGACTCACAGCCTCCCTCTGACTTGCTGGATGAGGTTTTTGGCTCCAGAGCGGCTGACGATGGAGGCTGGGGGGCTGAGACAGGGGTGAGAGCCAGGCAGATGTCCCCCACACTGAGCTGGCGGCAACGCAGTCCACAGAGACGTGCGGTCCTCTGAGGGCTGCAGGAGGACCAGCCCCTCCCACGCACAAAGAATGGGTATTCCACATAGACATCCACCAGCTCCTGGAGGAGGATGTTACATATGAAGATTAGACGTAGGAATGCAGTGTGCACACTTGTTCACTAGGGGGTGCTACTGTTCTAGTTTGGAAAAACTTTTTTAATGTACTTTTCTGATTCAGTCCGTAGATTCAATGGAGACCTGATGCAGGCGTGTATAGATAAGTGATTTGCACAGTTCACACCAATACCCCTGAGGCACAATGGACTGGCAAATATCACTAGATTTCTTATTTACCACATGCCAAACACAAAATCAAGTAAAGATCCTGACATAGTGGTTAAATATCAATTGCTATTTTGCTATATTTATTTTGAATTATGGCTCAACTTTTTATGTATTTATAGAAACTATCATATTAGCTGCCTGAAGTTTTTTTTTTTGGTAAGAAAATCAAACAATTCTAGCGAAAACTGAGTGGTTGCATGCATTGCTGTCTGTCACGTGTTGCAAATTCCACACATAGTGGGTTAAAAATGATAAAGTTGGGTTTATTCTAGGTTTATTCTATATAGTTTCTTTATTGTCAGCAAATTCACGTAGAGACCAACACCAACTACGCGTTTGTCTGTCTCTCAATACTTCCTCCCCACCCTATGTGTGGCAGACATGATCACGAAAATATGGTTTCAGTTTGGCCTGCTTTATTTCATAGAGCAAATGTTACTCAAGCAGAAATGAGTGGTGCATTCGTTTGGGACTATTTGCAGCTGTGGACTGATACAAATTTTGTGTGCTAGTATTTTATAATAAGAAAAACAATGTCAGCTACATGTGAAGGGTCTGTTGTGAAGGATGGATACTACAGAGTGATTTTCCTTCACCTGGGACTGCTGGTCGTGAAGCAGGATGAGGAGGCGCGAGATGGACGAGGAGGAGGCTGAAGGGGAGATGCTCTGCACCGTGCAGCAGCTCAGGCGCAGGTCTGGACAGGCCAGTGATCCTAGCAGGAAATCCTCCGTCTGCAGGTGTTCCACCCTCCTCAGCCGCCCATCTCTGAGCTCGATCAGAGAGCCTGCCACAAAGTGAGGGAGCAGCCAGGGGAAATTATTAGGAGAGGAAGAAGAGGAAGAAACCTGCTCAGAGGAGGGGAGAGCAAAAGATCTTGTTGCATCCTCCTTCATGGAGGTGTATTTGTTGCTTGAGTTATCGTCAGGGGAAACTCTTATGAAGGAATGTCCAGATGTGGGATATTTGTCAGCTTTCGCTGATTTGTGCAACACATCGTATTGCAATGTGAGGTCCTCATGTGGAGAGTGAGGTAGACATGTGCTCAGTGATGGAGGACTTGCTTTTTCAACCCTGGGAAAATGCTCAACCTGTCTGTCTCTTCTCCTCACATATGGTCCTTTATTCCGCCCGTTGCTCTGCCTCTCTGCGTTCAAACTCTTGTCCCTTAATGTCTTGAGCTGCTCCCAGCTGTACCCTCCACCCACTCTTTGGAAACCCTCATTAACCAGGGAGACAGGGCTGAACCTGGAGGGGTGGTGTGGATGGCTCAAGTGGAGTGGAGACAAGTGGCTGTGGTGCTGATAGTGGTGAGGAAAGGCCCATCCAGGGTGCAAGGGGTTGAACTCTCTCCACTCTGCCCAGCCATGATGATCCCTAAATGCAGAGAGGTCGTGAGGTTTGGACCTGGCAGATGAGTGAGTCTGCATCCAGGGCTGGTACAGTGCAGGAACCCGTCTCGGTACGGGCTGGAAAGGACCTGTGTGCTTTGCCTTAAACTCACTGTGGCTCTTGTAAGGGTAGGGAGCCTTGAATGTTGCAGCATCACACTGCTGCTGCTGCTGCTTCTGCTGTGGTGGAGAGCTCGTTCTTTGGTCCCTCTTTTTGAGCGGGAGGCTGTCCCTGTCTGGGACTAGAGCTGGGTTCGGTGTGAAGCTCATTGGCTCACGCTGCCCATCACTCATGTTGGCACTGCATGCCCTCCTGCAGAAGCTGAGGAGGTGTTGTGATCATGTGACACAGACTCCAGTCTCTTGGCAAGCGTTGCAGATAGTCAGGTCCAAGGTCGTCACGATCTGAAAAGTAGAAGAAGCAAATATCAGTGCACTTAATGTCTGCGCAAACAAGGCGTCAAGCTGGAGAAAATAATTTGATTCTCTAGTCAGACTTTCTCTCTCTTCAAACATTTCTTGATAAACGACAGAACTTCCCCCCTCCCCTCTGAGTGTGCCACCTGGTGAGATCATTGCCTGCAAATAT
Source organism: Epinephelus lanceolatus (assembly GCF_041903045.1). Classification (NCBI taxonomy): domain Eukaryota; kingdom Metazoa; phylum Chordata; class Actinopteri; order Perciformes; family Serranidae; genus Epinephelus; species Epinephelus lanceolatus. The sequence continues at coordinate 22,819,948 of NC_135734.1, forward strand.
CCTCTTGACACAATGACTATAACTTCGCCATTAGCTTCAAATGAAGGCTTTCCAACCAACAATTGCTATGCTGAAGGGGTTTAGTTTGATGGACATTTACCAACTCCTTTGAAGAAAAAAGTTACTATGGTTACAAAGTGCTGTACAGCACAGTGTGGTTGTGAGGGAAGAGTGTAGATTCTGAACAATGCAAAGTTGGACACTCAGAGGTTAGACTTCATCACAAGGTTAATGTGATCATCCAGTCATGTTTTAATGGTGAGACTGCTAGAAACAAAGTAAAGTGTGTGCATTCAGGTGCAGGATGTTGAACCATTCATCTTGCTCATGGGACTGAAGTGATCTCCAACACCTAGAGCGACTGAAACCCCATCATCCTCCTTACATGCATGCACAGAAGTGAGTCAGTTCACTGAGGGGGGCTAAATATAAGCACCTTGTGGCCACACACACAACAGTTTCTTACTTATTCAAAGACCGTGCAGACATATTATTTACACAAAGTGATGCAGGGAAAGTAAAGAGCAGTGCAGGACTTTTTTACAGCCTATCAATGCAAAGCTCATCTCAATGCCCTGCATTATGTCATCATCATAGCTGAGCACCACCGCTGAATGGACCTCTTTCACTCTGCCCGACAGGCATGTCTCTGATATGAGCTGTTTCTTTATTATGTGTGCATGTGTGGGAGATCAGACAACACCCTCACACTGACATTCCTGTGCGAGCACTCAGCGTTAAGCCATGACACATACATACTGTAGATAAGTATTTGTCGACTAATTGCCTGCAGTGAAAATGTAAATTCATTCAAAAAGATTTGAGGTGTGGGCTGCTTACTCTCGGTGGCTGACACACAGGTATGACCCAAACAGGCCTGGCTGAATAACCTCATGAGGTGATCTGGCTGCTCATGTATGGAAATTCAGTGTATACACAGCAGTGTTTAGTGTGTTTGGTGCCATCACCGTCATGATAATCTGCAATGAGGACGAGATTATTTGCATATCAGTAGTGACAATATTGCACTTAGTCAGCTTGTTGTTTCTATTTATGGAGCTGTAGCGCAATACACCCGAATACCTCTGCTGAATCCCACAAAGAGTTCCTCAAACATGCATTCAGAGTTAAACTAGTGCACAACTGACTCTCTTTGTGGAGAGAAGAAGAAAAGAACATGCTCCATAAATCAACACAGATTCATCTTCAGAAATGCTTCATGTTGGAGACTTACTTATGCGTTCCTCCATCCATGCATCCATCCATCCGTCTCTCTGCGTGACCCATCTTCACGAACCATCTTGGTCACAGTCGCTCCACACACACACATACACACACACACCACACCTGTCTGGATTGTGTCCTCCTCCCAGGCTGCAGGTGAAAAGGCAAAACAGAGCAGAATGATCAGAAGCATCCAGACAAGCTCAACAGACTGTCTATCAGACACGCTCTCCTCCCTCTCTCCTCTCCTCCTCCTCTCTCTCTCTCTCTCTTCCCTCCTACTCGCCTTTTACATTTTACACTCCCACTCCACTCAGTCAGTCAGTCCTGTTAACCTTTCTCAGACAGATCTGATGTCTCTCCCTCTCCCTCTCTTACTTTCTTTTCTCTCTCTCTCCCAACCTCTCACATCTGAACTCGGCCACCCTGTGTTTGCTGCTGAGTAGCACTCTCAGCCTCTCTTCCATTTGTAATCACACTCCTCTTCCTCTCTCCATATTCCAACACACTCTCTCCTTTGCTCCGTAGCTCTCTGTTGTTGGGTGTATAATTAGAAATGAGACTGCTGTGCAACTCCTCAGCTGATGGTAGGCGTATGACTGCCTGATGGCTCTGGCGCTTTGCCTGGTGTAGTGAGGGCGGGAAACCATTGCTTTAGACTAGCGTGGACACACACAAAGGCAAGAAAAAAAACAGGGGATTGCAAAACAGAAATCTTGCTGTCAGGTACATCTGCATTCCGATAGCAAATAGCCCCCGATGTTTCATACTTCCTGTTTTTCTCACCTCGGTGGGAAGACTCATAATGTCTCATCCTGAATGAGCGAGACGCCAAACTGTATGAATGCTTTGAAAATGGTCAGTAATTGCTTTTGAGCAAAGTGTTCAAAGGTCAACATTAAACACTAAAGCCAATTCTCTGCAGTAAAAAAAAAAGGCCTTTCATGGTTGTGCAGACAACATAAACCATGACCCCCCCCTCACCCACTCCCTGCTTGCTTTCTATATATTTTTCCACACATTCTTCTTCTTGCTGGCTTTCTCGCCCCCCCCTTTCATCTCATTTTAAAACACAAGAAAGAGGACTCGGCTTTTGCTTCATGGCTGCCTCAGCAGCACGGCAGCCCAGTTCTCAGCTATTGATTTTGCAGGGCCTCAGCAGGTGAACCCCCAGTCATGAGAAAGCCCACGCATAATCTAGTTTGAGGTGGAGAGGATTTCTCACTTTGAGTCACATCATGCTTCCTCTGCCCACTCTCTCTCTCTCTCTCTCTCTGTAGCTATCGCTCTGTTTTTCTCTCTCTCTCTTTTTTGTCATTGGTGAACACACACACTCACACACACACATACACACACACACACACACACACACACACACACACTAGAGAAAGTTCACGGCATGGTAAGATGCTGTCACGACATTTCGCAGTCTTTGCGACAACTAGCATAAACCACCACAACCACTGACATTTACAAAGAGTCTGTTTTTATTGATACAAATCACCAGCCCCTCCCACCACTTCCCAACTGCTACATTACAGCCGGTATTTGAAGTTTCACTTTTCAGCTTGGCACAGGTGCCAAGTGTGACTTTCAGTAGTGAAAGTTTCCATGCTTATGCCCACAAACATATAAAGGTTTGTTATTAATTTGTTTTCTTATGTGAAGAACGGTGCAAAAGGTTTTATTGTAAAGTATTCAATAAACAAAGACATAAATTATTCTAAAGGAAATAAAATGCATTTTCTGTTGATCAAAGTTACAGTGCATGATCAACAAGTTATCTTACTGTGTCCTGATTCTTGCACACAGATTCTTGCAATGACTCACACCAGTATCTTTTCCTGCCTGCAACTGAAGCAACACACTCTTTTAAAGCCTCTTCTTAAATGCTGATGCTGTGTTTTGGAAAAAAGAAATGATGTAATGATGCTTCGTGAAGCCTCTGCATGCAAACATTGTGTAATCAGCAAGTCCAGCTTGAAAGAAGTGTGTGTCACCTGTTGTCCACTAGATGGTGTCTAGGACACACAGATTTTATACTGTGTCCTGACAAAACATTTCCATCAGTAATATACCTCTTCTACTTGTTACTTTTAATGTATATATCCTCAGGGAAATACTTCCACTGTTGTTTGCTGCTTTACATTTATTTACACTACCCGTATTTAACTTTAAACAATTTGTATCTACATTTTTTCCATTATTGAACTACATGTTTGTCATTGCACTGTGCGCTTACCTTGTCTTGTATCTGGTTCTGTACCTGTTTTTGTGTCTTACGTTCATTCATTCATTCATTCATTCATTTTTAATTTCTCCTAGCTATTTGGGATCAGTAGGACCCAATAAGTATAAAAAACTAAACATTGTCAACAATAATTAAGTCCCAATATCCTCAAACGAAACGATAATTAAGTCATCTTAGCAGCATCTTAGCTTGTTACTGTTGCTAAAATTGGTCATATTTGTTGCCATACCAAACTACAAACATAATTAATTATAAATAAACAGGTTTTAACCATAAAATTTGATCAGGTTCTGGACCTTTTCCACTTTGTGTCAGGATCAGCTGCAGACTGACTTGGCAGAGATGGCTGCCATCTTGCTTTTACGTGGATTAGTGTATTGTGCTCTTATAACCACCTAAGTTAAGTTGTAGTATAGGTCGATTAAACCCAAAATGTGATGTCCTCAAATGCGGACACTGGGTCTCAGGCGGATATAGATGGATGACAGTAAAGTTTCTTTTATCTTTGCTCTCTCTTATCCTATTGATTCATTAGAGAGTCAGTGACAGACTCAGTGATCACAGCCTGGACACAGAAACTGGCAGACACAGGCAGACCTGGCTGCTTAGAGGCTGGTTCAGCTCTGTTCACAAAGACAGGTGGAGACAGAGCAACATTGCTACCACAGTGTAGCACATATGAAGACATCAGTGCAAAGTTCTTTACTAAAGGTAAATGTAAACTCCAAAACAAGGCTAAAATGCAACATATATTTGGAGAAAATAGTGTCAGCACCATAGATGCAGCTGTCAGTGCATGTCACAGCCAACACAACAACATATAGTTCATCTTCTCGCAGATCACACACTGTCTTTTTACTGCTTTACTTTGTGAGGTTTTTTTCCCTTAATAATAATGCATTATTGTTAATTGTTTTTGAACTTCCACTGTCTTAAATTGTAATAGTGCTTTGGCAACACATAAGAAATGTCATGCCAATAAAGCTTATTGAATTGAATTGACAGTAAATGAGGGGAGAGAGAGAGAGATGGGGAATGATGAGCAGCAAAGGCACCTGGTTTGGACTGGTGATGTTGTGGTACACAGTCGACACCTTTAACCTGTAGGCCACCAGAGCACCTCCACCTCAGGTTAAGTTAGGTTGTTAAAATCAATAATTAGAAAGGACTATTAACGAAATATCAGATTTCACACTGTTTAAAAAGTCATAAAGTAAATCATCACTGCCAAGAGTAACGGCAATGAGAAGTGTAAAGTTATTAATGTCATGATTATTTTCATATTAGATTGATATGCTGGTTATTTTCTCAATTAAATAATCATTACAGGTCTGTTAAAAATTTTCCCCCAAGCTTAAGGTGATACGTCTTGTTTTCAGTCAACAATCTAAAACTCAAAGATACTATATAATTTATAATGATATTAAACAGAGAACAACTGCGAGTCCTTACTGGATCAAGGTGGAACCAGAGACCATTTGTCTAACTTTTTTTCAGTTAGTTTAATAAATTAATAATGCTTTTTACGTTTAATATGTAACAAGTAGATCTTATATCAGATGTTTTCTGCAACATATTTTCTAAAAAGACACCTAACAGTTCTCCTTTTTTGTTTAAAATGTTGCAGTTTGAATATAAAACCTGTTTTCAGATTTTTCTCAATAGCTAGTTACAAAGTTCATCCAAATTTAATAGTGATATTAATCATCCATTCAAAATGTATTATATATAATATTTATTATTATTATTATTTGTAAGGAATATTCTTTGTGAGATATCATACTCAGTTTTGAAAAATAATAATGCAGTAATTAAAAGGATATTGTTTGTTAATGTAACATTTGTTGGTATCCCCTGACCCTGAAGGTGACACCAAGAGGAGGTTTAAAAGAAAAGAAAAGGGATACAGGGAACAAGAGACAACGAGGGAGGGAGGGAGAGGGAAGAAGGGGGTGTAAGAAGACAAAAATAACAAAGGCATGTGCCTGTCTCTCCTTGGTATTTTCCACTCCGTTACATAAAATCCCTCCTTCCCTTTTCTCAATCCCTTCCTCGGTCTCCCTCAGCTCCTCCCTCCTCCCTGTCATTGGTCAGCTGGTCGGCTCCACAAAGCCACAAACTTGTTCTCGCCTCATCCAAGTGGCTCAGAGTCCACTGAGGCAAAGAGGGGAAAGCGGGGGGAAAGGAGAGCAGCGTTGTGGCAGCCAGCATCAGTCACCTTGGAGCAGTCCCAGTGAGTGAGCAGAGGAGGGGTGGGAGATGGTCGGCAGCCTCTCTGCTGAACTCTCACTGATCATCTCTGATTGATTGCCTCTGATTTCTACGACTCCTCCACCAGCAACATGAGCTCCTCATCGGCCAGCCTTCACAACAAACGCCTGCCCTGTGAGTCATTTTCAAAACTTCTAAAGCTTTTAGTTCAGGTGGATATTTTTCAGATGGATCCACACATTTGCTCTATTGACACAGTTTTTTTTTATTTTTAGATGTGGAGCAGGACATTAGAGAGGAGAAAATGATTCCATATTTGGTTGTGAGAAGTTACAGCACACATACACACACACGCACACACACACACAGTTGGAACATTTAAGGCAAAGAAACAGAAACTCAAGCTACAATGAAAGTCTTTCCTGCTGTTGTCCCATTTCATGTGTCACCTTTTAACAAGTCAGAAATCTTTTTTATATTAATGTCTTAAACTTCATTCATCTTATCATGCTGTGAACTTTCCCCAGTGTGTGTGTTTATGTCAGATATAATGTAGAAGCCGGCGTGACAGTTCAGCCGGTGTGTTAAATAGATGCGTTGTGTTGATGTTGCCTGAAGTGACTGGTCCAAGTGCTGTGCCGGCCGGAAATCAGACAGGAATGTTGAATCATCACCCTGAGTAATGTCCACTAATACCAAGTGAATAGGTCACACTCTCTTCGCACAAAAACAGGGATGCATTCCCCCAAACTCACACACACACACACACACACACACACACACACTGAGGCAGGCGGGCTTGGATTAGGGCCACCACACAGCTCCAGACAAAGATCTCTTATTTCTAATGGGATTGAGCCTGCAGATCTCATCAGAGTCGACTTACTGCAGCAGGGTCTGCAGCTTGTTCCACAGACACACCAACCCAGATAGGACACACAGACCTGAAATTGAATTAGACCCAGTGAGATCAGTTTGTGATTTCATGAGGCTAAAAAGGATCAGGGCTGTGACTCCAGAGAAGACGTCTCCCATCTGTTGCTGTGCCCACAGCCTCTGTGCCTCTGTAGTCACGTTTTGATTATTGTGGAAAAGTGCCAGGGAGCGGCACGTCGGTGTGCTGTGGAGTGAGGGACTGGCCAGCTGTTGAGAGGGCGTTACAGACAGAAGGGTATTGGGTGGAGAAGGAATAGTTTCTATTCTCCGCGTATTCTTAGCTCCGTCCCCTCGGACATGACCCAGATAAGACTGAGGAGTAGATTCTGTTTAATGAGCAAATTAGAGGAGTGGAAATCCATATCATGTACTGTCTGTACCTTTAATTGAGCACACTAAGGGATACATACAGTACAGTATGTATCTCTGCTGCATTGCTCTGGTACCTAGTCATCGAAGCTTAGTGTCTGAGCCACAGGGGAACATGATGAAAAAGAAAACCATGAAACTGTGGGTGTATTTTTCCTTTACTCCCATCTCTTGTGACTTAACAGTTTTAATAGTTGGACACTTTCACTTAAAGCCTACAATTTAACACTTGGTGGATATTTTACAGGCTAATTTCAGTATATGCTATCATCAGCATATTTACCAGCCAAAACAGCGGTGGTGGTATTGTTTTCACCTTGTGAGTCTGTGTGTGTCATCATGGCAAAATGTGGTCCTGGTGACCCATATTGTTGCGGTAACTACAACAAAAGTGGTTTTGAGTGTTTTCTTAGGTATTTATGTCTGTCTGTCAGTCTGTGGACAGTTTTGACATAACCATCTAAGATGTGGTCACAAAACTCTACAGGGGTGTAACTGAGATCACAATAAACGCCAAGTTTGAACATGGGTGTGGTTCAAGCAAGGGCGCTGAAAGTAGGATTAACACTCCCCACACACACTTTATGCCCCTGGCCCACATTTGATTCAAGTTCCATATCGCAGCTGGATTATTTCTATTGCAAACCTGCAATAACAAATCTTTTGACCAACAACAGTAGGGCTGACAGATGATAAACTGTAGAGCAGAGTAATAATTCTCTGTGTGTTTGTCACTATAGTCACTAAATGTATTGTTACTGTAAAAATATTTATTATAGCCGCTTTAAATTTGAATGTTTTACACAAAGAATACATTATTTCCTAACTAAAACTTTACCCAAAGGTAGTGCAAAGAAGGCATTTAAACAGCATTTGGATTTGTATTGGAAAATTAAAATTAGTCTGGTGTCAGGCCATTAATTTAAAGGTCTGGTGTTGTGCTCAAGTGGGATCAAGCATAGAGACTTAATCTTAGAGTCAGAAAAAAGGCAACAGAAAAATGAAGTGCAGACAAAACTGACACAGCAGTAGTTGTTGTAAGTTGATATGATGTGAGTTGATTCAGGGGTGATTATTTAGGTGTTGATCAATACTTAGTGTTCGAAGATATGACTTATAAGTACTGGTACTGTCAAACGGATACAGTGTGAGGAATGTTGAACTTTTTGTTGAAAGTGAAGACATGTTAACACTTTGTTATGCTCAGAAACACCAGGAATACTAACAGGATCTTATCAATGTGAGAAAAGCACATATGGTGAGATCATTTTATTATAAACAATGCCTCGTGGCATGGCAGCACTATAAGTTAATTATATGTGTGTGTGTGTGTGTGTGTGTGTGTGTGTGTGTGTGTGTGTGATTATACTAAGCAGCCCTGCATGGATGGCTGAATAAGGTTCCCATCAATTCAACAGTCTTAAGCTGTGCAGCCCTGGGGACATTAGACCAGTTCCTCTCATTAGTTCTCTAACAAATCCTTCCACTCACTGTTCAGCTGAATCCTCCGTGTATAGACAGAGTGAACGCCTCAAGGCATACACTGAGTGTTCAGAGCCCTACACTGAAAGACAGCGGCAATCTATCGTGAACAGTCTGTAAACTACAGAGCACAAATTCACCTGTTTGGTCAGTTAATGATTTGCAGTTTGTTCACTGAGGAGCCGGGTGCTGCTGGAGGAAGGAAACATATTATTCCTCTGACTATATGACCTTTTTTTTAAATTCTCTTCCTTTACTTTGCTCTTGCTTTTGTCATGTGAATTCTTTTAGCTTGTTTTGTTTTAGTCTTACCTTATTTCTATTACTGTTTTGTTGAGTTTCATTATGTATTACTACCTTTAATGCAAATTTTACTTCTTTAATCATGTAAACCTGTGTTGAGGCAGATTCTAATTCGTCTGCCACGACTGGAAAGCACTTTGGTTCAACTCATGTTTTTTTTAAATGTGCTATATAGAAAGGTGACTTCAATTGACAATCAAAACAAAACAAAAAAGGACGGACATTAAAGCTGCCATAATAAATACCTTCATATTAAAGGGACAGTTCACCCCAAAATCAAAAATACATATTTTTCCTCTTACCTGTAGTGCTGTTTATCAGTCTGGATTGTTTTGGTGTGAGTTGCAGAGTGTTGGAGATATCGGCCGTAGAGATGTCTGTCTTTTCTCAAATATAATGGAACTAGATGGCACTCGGCTTGTGGTGCTCAAAGTGCCAAAATAATACATTTGAAAAACTCAACATCAATGCCTCTTTCCAGAAATCATGACCCGGTTACTCAAGATAATTCACAGACCTTGTTGTGAGCAGTTTCACATAGGAACTATTTTCTTTCTATTGAGCTACCCCCTCCAACCACATTGCTGTGCAGAAGGAGGTGTGCATCTATTGCTAGCTCACCTAGCACTACTGAGCTAGCTAATGTTAAAGCTCAGCCAAGGAGGACGCCATTAATGTTTACATCTCGCACAGTCATGAGCACCAGCCTCTCGTCCATGACTAGATGCACGTCTCGTTCTGTGTGGTCATATGGTTGGCGAATGCAGTTTGGTAGACAGAAAATAGTTCCTACATTAAACTGCTCCCAACAAGGTCAGTTGAGTATTTCGAATGTATTTTTTGGGTGCTTTGAGCATCACAAGCTGAGTTCCATCTAGTTCTTTTATATTCAAGAGAAGGCAGACATCTCTACACTCTGCAACTCACACAAAACAATCTAGACTGATAAACAGCACTACAGGTAAGAGGAAAGTATGTATTTTTGATTTCGGGTTGAACTGTCCCTTTCATCAATTTGGTCTAATAGAGGTTTGATAAGCCAGTAAGTAAAAGCAACTGTGTGGGTGTGCAGGGGCCATTTAAAAGCGCAATGAAGAAGAAGTCCATCAAAGGAGAATAAAGTAAAACATTGACCAAATAATAGTCAAGAATCCAGTTTTAATGTTTTTACAGTGTTTTATTAAGTTGCTCCATATTTAATGCAGGAAATAAAAGTTTAATCAAGATGAAAAGATGAAAGCATGTAGGTTCATAATTATTCTTAGAGCCTACATTTACACCAAATATGAAACAAAAATAGTTCAGCTGTAATATTATAAATAAATCACACATTCTTTTGGTGAGTATGATGACATGAAGTAATGATTTAGTCTCTCTCTGGACAGTCAGGGCTGTGATAAACCATGATAAAATAGTGTTTAGTTTTTTATAGCCGGCATCATCTGCGGGCCGCCTTGCCTCAGCCTCAGCAAACAGAGGAGTGCTGTCTGAGACACTGTGTTGAGTTAAAGCAAACATTCCTACAGTTCTCCCAGCTGACGTGAAAATAGCCTTAAATCCTCCCTCACAAACGCGGGGAGAGGCAGCTGCTCCAGGAAGAACAGGAAGCTGCGTGAGTGTTGAAGTGATTGCAATGTGAGAAGTCAGCATGTGAGGATTTAATGGGGAAAGAATAGTTTCCCTCTTTGTCTCAGAGAGCACTAACCACGACCCCTACAGAGAGGATGTACTCGGTTAACCTTCACTAGATGATTGAATGTTTTAATTACAGATTTAATCATTAGTATCAGTGTTGTCTGTCAGTTGAAAGCCTCTCCAAGTGTTCCTTTGCACCCACTGACACAATTTTCTTTATTAAAAGGCCTTGTTACTTCATCTGTAATGATTTATCCACCAGGTTTTATTGCACTTTTTAGCATTAATTATCTTACTCATGCAGAGCTTTTAGCATTAATGGCTGGTTGGATTGTTTGAATAATATTTAATAATCTCAGTCTATTGTTCATTAATAGCTATTCTGGATAAAAGGATTTGTAAATGTAGGAAAAGTACTGTTCTGTTCACAGCTGGTGAACCCCACAGTGTTGATCAGAACTGATGACAGTCTGCTTGTGGGTTTATGGAGGGCAGTGGGACACTGACCTACAAACAGCAAACAGTCCCATTGTCAGTCGAGCAAAGTTCAGTCAGGAGGGAAGGGAGGAGAGGGTTAACACTGATGTCATTGTTGTCCGGACGGACTGGGCTGATGGGGCTGGACACTGCTTTGTTCCAGCGAAAACAGACAGATCTAATATGCAAATGCACACACACACACACACACACACACACACACACACATGCAGTGAAATATAGACCAGACCAGACCAACAGCTGCCATAAATAATTTACTGACCTTGCAACTGGAGCCCAGTAAATGGCAGCTTTTTGGAGATAGAATACAGATTTTTGGGGAACCAAAAATAAAAGTGTGAGACAGAGCAAGTGCATATTCCCCAAAGATATTATTGTCCACTGTGGCCATGTGTCTGTTCCACTTTAAATGAAAGCAATATGTGTTGTGTGGAATGAGAAAAGATACGAGCCAGTAATGTGATGAAACTGCAAAATAGAAAAGTGAGAAACATGAGGAGTAACTTAACTCTGCTGAGGATGTGTTAACACACAACATCACCTTTTTGATGTTAGTGATAAACTTCTTGTAATGAGATCACACCAGCTGTGGAACAGCAATCTGAGACTTAGAGGCCTAAACACACCAAACTGACATCAAAGAACAAGTTGCAACAAAGGCTGATTGTTGTGTCGCTTCATGTTGTCTGTGCCAAAAAGTTTCACTGAACACACCACAAAGACAACAGCCAACTGGCACGCATGTTCTGCATTTATGTGTAGAGAGGAAATTACTTTCTACACCAGCAGATGGCAATAGTCTGTATTTGCCATTTAAAAAGGGAAACTGAAAGACTGAGAGAACAGATTCAAGATGCTAGTTAGCCAGTTAGCACATTAATAGTCTGAGTGGGCGGAAGTTCGCTGCATAGATCAGCCTCTCATTGGGCGGAACGAGCCACCCGCTCAAGTCCCGCCCTACCACCTCCGGTTGTGTAGCAGTTTTCAACCATTTTCAACACGTCCTTTACTAACTTTTGTTGTGTTTGATCTTGTGTGGATGTAGCCATTTTTCTGCCATGGTTCGCGTCCTGTAGGCGATATTTTTGTGGGTGTGTTACACCAAAACCTGTTTCCCCCCGGCAATATTTTTGCAAGCGCACCGTTGCTGTGGCACCGCCCAGAACGATTGTGATTGGTTGAAAGAAATACAAGCGTTTTTTTTTCTCCAATCTTAAAGTGAGAGTTGGCCCAGCCAGACCTTTCTTTTCTTGAGAAAGGTCTGGTGAGAGAGACTAGCACATTAACAACACAATCTAAGAACAAAGCATACTTATCGTGTGTCAGTGAACTATAACACAAACCATCACAAAATGTTTCGGCTAAAGAGCTTAATGGCAAAAGAAAAATAACCTTACCTTAAATAACAAGTTTGTTTCGGTCTACCTCACTCTTGACATAAGCTGTTTGTTTACGTTCCTCACTTCAGTTTCTCTTGTCATGTACTGAACTGAACCTGCAATCAGGGTGATTTCATTCATCGATGGGCTACGCCGTCACCATCACTGATTCAACATGCTGAATCAGCCAAGAAAAAGCTTCTGTACTTCCTACCCCCTACTTCCAGCCCCTTGCTCCGACCGCAACCATCTTCAGTCTCCGCCTTCATTTTGATCTAGAGAGCTACACCCCTGGAAAGCTTCATGATTGCATCTTGCTTTTATATTTGTGATGCTATTGGTGTGACAAAATCTGTCCACAGACAGATGAATAGATGAACAGACAGACAGACCTGGCAAAATACCTCCTAACCACTTAAGTGGTAGTCCCTGCTACTTTAGGTGTCTCGAGGACCACATTTTACATGATGGCACACACACACACACACACACACACATACACACACAGACTCGCAAGATAATAACAATTAGCATTGCATGTAGAGGGCCATCTCTACTCTTGCTGTTAGAGAGCAGGATACATCTTCTACCTGTAGCCAACCAGCTGCTCCACCATCCTTCATGACCACTGAGACACCATTAATTACTGTAACAGCCTCAGCAAAGAGACTGATCCTCTAATGATCAGCTGTGGACTGTTAACAGCCTGCTGCTGCTGCTGCTGCTGCTGCTGGGGTCAATGTTGTGCTGGAAGGTACGGAGGAGATTCTCTGTAAAAATAACAAGACATCCTCTTTAACTAATGAGCCCGAACAGAATCCCTCCACTCTATCCTCTCTCTATAACCCACATCCTTCTGTTGACGAACTTCTGGCTTACCTCTCTCCCATCATACTCTAGATTTTTCAAGGCATCCTCATCTTAATTTTTAGCCTTTCTGCAAGTGTGTCTCTCCTCCCTGACCTTTCCCCCACTCTTACTGCTGCCTTTCTGTGTTTACAGCCACTCACCTCCTTCTTCCACCCCTTCTCTTGCCCTGTATGTCTTGGGAACCCATCTATGTGAAATAAAATCTCTCTTAGATAAAAGTGTCTGGGTGGAAAGGTCAGCCAGTCTATTGGTTGTGGCCTCTGCCCAAACAAGTGTCACCTCACAGTTTCACATCTGTCCTAGTGTTTAGGAGGGAGCGATGTTGTCTATTTACTCATTTTTATATTTAAGAATTTGTTTATGTATTTATTTACAGATGGTTAAGTCATTTTTGAGAGTCTTATTTACTCAAAGATCAGGGAAAACACTTTTTTTTGGCTCAAATCACTGACATCACAGCACTTGAGGCTTTTTCTAGGCAGCCTGCTATTTAAATCTGATGGTGGGATGGCTGAGGCAACACATGGAAGCATGTACCACCACCACAGCCATTTAAACTGGGATGATGACCTCATCCATTTGTACAAGAAAACCACTTCTCAGAAAAACAGCCTTGGCTTAGATGAATAGACTCAAGCTGAGAGCCTGGCAAACTGCTCCATAATCAAAGCAGAGGAGGAAGCGATGGTTCCCACTGGGGTTTCTGTTTAACTACTGTTTACTGAGGGGTTACATCCAGAGCTGCTCCTTCAACCAGCGAGTGTAAAAACAACTGGATCATCTGAAGAGCCAGTTTCCTCTGCGCCGTTCTGCCCTGACCTTCTCTTTACCCGCCACAGGGGAGTCTGGTCGTTTAGCACAGTGATGGGTTAATGGCAGCCTGTGTGCAACACCGTGCCCTCTTATCCCTTCAATTAGCCTTCAGATTGATGCATTGCCACTGCTGTTTGTGCAGTTGGTGCTTCTAAATCAGCGCTTCGGGTCCCATCCTCAAAAATGTGACAGTGGAAAGAGATGATATGCAGAAGTAGACAGATACAGAAAGTGACCTGATTCATGATGTTTGTGGTTTCCTTTCTATTAGAAAATATGTAGGCTAGTCAAGATGAAGACAGTAGAGCATTGAACAATTTGGCTATCATCATGTGGGGATGATGCATTATGTCTGCAGGGTCTGCTGAGAAGTCATGACACAATTTTCACGGGAATTTGATTTAAGAAAAAAAACAATGGGGAATTTAACAAATATGTCATTGTTATAAAGAATTTTACTCCACTAAACAAATTAAAGGCTGAGATTAGGTGTGTTCACCCTCAGCTACATCCAAAATGATTTCCTGTAAATGGCATCATGACTAAGGAGTGCAGGCCAGTCCCGTTCCCTTACATCTGAGCCTTTGTCCGTCTCTGAATGGGCTCTTTCTCTCTCTGCCCCCTGAGCGGAGGATCTGGGTTTGTCTTTATGTGGGGAGGCAGAGTGGCACGCATACACGTCCGGCTCGCTCTGTCTGTGTCTATCTTTCTGTCTGTCCCAGTCATTCTGCATGTCCAGCTGGTTCTGCACCCTGATCTATGACCCTTTTCTTTCTTTAGTCCCTGAGTGCTCAGAGGAAGGAAGGAGGGTAGACAGACGAGCACAGAGAGAGAACGTTTAACAGAAAGAAGGATAAAAAAAAGAGACAGACAGAAAGAAATACAGACAGACATAAAGCAAAAACAGAGACAGAGGACAAAAAGAAACAGAAAGAAGGATAGAAGGAGAGACAGAAAGGCAAAAAGAGCAACACATTCTCACTCCAGCCTTGGTCATGGACTTTCCATGTCCACACACGACGTGCAAGGTACCCTGGGTGCATTGGTTGTTGAAGTTCTGGGACACCGTGTGAAGTTCTGTCTGTTACATGCATTGTCTTTTTTCAAAATACACTTCCTTTTTCACAGGAAATTTAATGTTTATATACAGTCTCCTTAAAATTAAATGCACTATATTTGACATTTGTTTTCCTTAAACAACAGACACACATGGTTGAGTTTAGGCAACAAAAGGAAGTGGTTAGGTTTAGGAAAAAAGAACAAGGTTTGGCTTTAGAACCTTACGGGACGTGGGCACCGATCCCTCGGGTGAGGATGGGCGTTTGCTGGATACATTGCAGCACCCCTCCCACCCGCCCCCCTCGGACTTTTGCCACCTTAACTTTCATCCTTGTCCTGCTGCATTTTCCCCTGACATTGGTGGGCACCGTTTAACTATAATGGCAACTGGCCGTGTATCATGCCGACGTTAAAGGTCGCCTGTTTTTGGTTGGTTTCTGACGCTGCAAGTCACTGCCCAAGTGCCGGATTTCGAGGAAAGAAACCAGGCTCAAAAGAGAGAGAAATATGAAACCAACAGAAAGATAGACAAAAAGACAGAAAAGAGACAGAAAAGAGACAAAAAAGAGACATAAAAATTTGAGAAAAAAAAGACAGCAAAGACAGAAAACAGCTAGAAATGGAGAGACAGAGAACAAGATAGACAAAACATGACATACAAAAAGGATAGAAAGGGAGAGAAAGACAGAAAATGCAGAAAGAGAGACAGATGAAACCTAGTCTCGCTACCAGACAATCAGAGATCTCCGCCTTCTGATAGTCTGGGGACACTCCTTTCTAAAGTGTGTTTAACACACCGGCGAAAACGGTCGTCAACAAAGCAACACCTCTTGCATTTTTGAAAAGGACACGCCCTCCCGGAAATGTGCGCTCCCCCTTTTCTCGTCTGCAAGGACACAAACACACAGAGAGCTTGAAAATAGATGCCGAGAGATTTAACTCCGTTTCATCAAACGTGTGCTCAGTCCACAAGATTGTGGAAATGAAGGACTTACAGCGACTTGAGTCATTTTGTACCGCTACACGTGTTTCTAGTCGGACTATGTTTACGAGGACAAGAGTTCAGTGAGCCACCAAAGGACCGCCCTGCGGATTTACTATTGGTTCTGCAACACAGGGAGTTTTTTTAAACTCTGAAATTGTATCCGCCCATCTAAACACAAACTCAGGGAGAAAGTCATCAGTCTTTAGGTAAGCAAAGCGTCTAAAGACTGGAGGGCAAAGGGAAAGACAGACAGAGATACCAGAAGAGAGACAAAGACTGATAATACAAAAAGAGACAGAAAATGGGACAAGGAACACCCAGAAACAGAGAGAAATAGAGAGACAGTAAAAGGCAAAAAAATAAAACGAGAGAAAGAAATACAGAAAGGACACAGAGGAAGAGACAGACAAAAGAAGAAAGAATCATCAGCTCAGGCGTGCAGGTTGTTTATCTCTCGAGCAGCCACAGGCCCTTCAGACATCTTGTGGTGTGAAACTAAAGACTTTGGGTTGTGGCGGGGCAGCAGCAGACTAGACATGTGATCTCATCATCAGTGGACACTGTGGCCAGGCATTTCTTGTGAAAGGAGATTTTCCCGTGTGAGCGATTTCACTGAGCAGAGGTCACCGAGGTTGGCGGCGGCCAGGGAAGCCATATTGATCAATGTGATTCAGTGGAAAAAAAGAACAGGATAGGGAAGCAAAATCAATGTGAGGATATACATCTGGAGCAACCTTTAGCTGCTCACAGGCCTCAGCCTTTAAGTAGAAACAATCAATGCTGTGATCAGTCAGTGTTTAACTGAGTGGGAGAAACCTCCAGGATAAGCAATTTGTATAAACCTGTAGCTCGTAATGCAGAGCGTAATTTTCAGACACGCTGTTTAAGTCCTGTCTTGAAAGAATAGAAAGCGTAGTCATTCACCCAGCACAAATCCAGTGTTTTGTTTGACATGATGTCCTCGGCTGGTCACATTGAACAAGGAGCTCTTTTCATTTAAACACACATGTCAAACAGCAGCTCCTGATTGTGACTGACGTCTTGCTTTGTCAGCCCTGCTCCCTTTGCTTCTGGAAGACTCTGTAGACGACAGTGTTTCTGATTGTGTAACAGTGCAAGGAGAGGAGAGCGTCGCACACTCACAGCCGCAGACATCTACACAAAGACAGAACTGCTGTAGAGACAAAATCCCATAAAGATGACTGGCACATGATAAACAACGTCTAATCATTCACATGCCATCACAGGGTGTCACTTTTCTGATGGAAGGATGTAGCTATGAAGGAGAGGTTGGACCCTGTGACTGGCTGCACTGTCAGACTCCTTCATTGCATCATTGTAATCAGTTACATCACCTCCTACAGTGGACACTCTACCTGTATGGTAAAGAGCTGAGATGGAAATTACTTAAAGGGGAAGCGCACCAATTTTACACATCAAAGTCTATTTTCAGGTCTTAGAGAGGCTCCAGAGGGAGCTGCTCAAAATCTGATAAATGGACTTAAGTGATGTCACTTGAGTCACACTGGCTACTTGTTTGAGAATGAAAAACATCTGATCTTGGGATGTGGAGTTAGAAAGAAGTGACCTTACCGGACCTCTGTAGCCCGCTCCTCATCTCTACTTGTAACACATTCTCACTTTGACCTTGTCACATATTGACGTTTTGGTCATGGACTTTCCACGTCCACATACAACGTGCAAGGTACCATGTTGGTTGTTGCTGGGACACCGTAGGCATTTCTCAATCTGTGTTGTTGCCTGTACTTGTGTCTCTGTGGACTTCTGAAACGTCATCAGTCGCAGCCCAGGTACTGTTCCAATTCAAAGTCCGCATCCAGCCAAGTACAGTCCAAATGCCAGGATGTGAACTTGCTCTGCCCGTTCCATCGGGGATGCATCGGGAGGTGACTTATGTGGACTTTTGACAGCCAGGTATCCCAGAATGCATTTCTCACAGACTAGCAGCAATGGCAGCCGTCATTGGGAATTTTTACTACTGAGTCAAACTTGCCATAGTCTCGCTACCAGACAATCAGAGATCTCCGCCTTCTGATAGTCTGGGGACACTCCTTTCTAAAGTGTGTTTAACACACCGGCGAAAACGGCCGGCAACAAAGCAACACCTCTTGCATTTTTGAAAAGGACACGCCTTCTCGGAAATGTGTGCTCCCCCTTTTCTCGTCCGCAAGGAAACAAACACACAGAGAGCTTGAAAATGGATGCCGAGAGATTAAACTCCGTTTTATCAAACATGTGCTCATCCGTGAAGAAAATATTTTTTCCAGCGGATGTCTTAGTTACAACATGATTGAGCTAACTGGAGTAGTTTCATGTCGTATCCGACAACGGGAGGCTTTTAACAGATGACGTCCGTTAGCTTTGCTGCTAGTGTTAGCTGTCCCTGTCAACTGATGCTTTCTAGACATCGTGATTTCCCAAAACTGAATAAATACCACACATAGCAACACAAAACTGCTTTGCTAGCTCAATCATGTTGTAACTAAGATATCCGCTGGAAAAGATATTTTTTTCACGGACCGTTTAATGAGTTATTACCTATTACAGACACCGCTAACGGCTAACAGGGCTAACAGGGCTAACAGCTAATGGTTAGCCCAGCTAAACGTGCACACATAAATAGTAATGTTTGTTCAATCATTGTGTTTATAGACTTTACAAACATCGGATTAGTCTAAATGGTGATACAGTGATGTGAAAAATGTGGTACATAGGCTATATATATATATATATATATATAGCTAAAAGCTCTGCTGGTTTTCTACCCGGACTATAGAGGGAATCGCCGTGTTGTTTACAAGGCGATTGCCTCTATAGTCCGGCCGGACGGATGAGTCATGGCCTTGTAAAAGATTATGTTTGTTTCTATTAGTTGGCGAGAATGTGTCGCCGCAAACGCGACAAACACCCACTAACTTTGACGGCGTTTTCTGCAAGCACGGCTGAGCCATTTTGTACCGCTACACGTGTTTCTAGTGGGACTATGTTTACAAGCATAAGAGTTCAGTGAGCCACCGAAGGACCGTCCTGCAGATTTACTATTGGTTCTGCAATGTAGGGAGTTTTTTAAACTCTGAAATTGTATCCGCTCATGTAAACACAAAATCAGGGAGAAAGTCATCAGTCTTTAGTTAAGCAAAGCGTCTAAAGACTGACTTGTGAGTCTAAACTTGCCAAGTCCAAACTCCCAAATGTGCAAGTCTGAACTTGAAGTACTTGGTATTGAGAAACGCCTCGTGTCAGGTTGTTTCAAGATACACAAGTTTTCACAGGGAATTTACGTCAGTCCTTCAACAACAAACACACATGGTTAGGGTTAGGCAACAAAACTGCTTATTTAGGGTACGGATAGGATCATGGTTGACATTAGTCACGTCAGTCGACTCATGTGACCAACGGTGACTTAGTTTTACACATGAAACAAGCACCATTCTTCTGAGTCAAAGTCATGTGCTTGTTGGACCCAACCACCTCTGCTCTTGTGTGCCTCTCAAATGTCCAGTAACGATGTGGATGGGTTTACATTGCAGTTAGTTAAAAGCCCAGTGTGTCTCATTGACTCTAAAGGGTGCACTGTGTGTCCATATCTGATGCAGAGGGCCGCTGCCCAAGGTGTGTTTTTTGATGCCCTGGGGGTGATATTAGGCTGGACAGACCAGAGAAAGCCATATGATGCTGATTTATCATAACATTCTATTTATTCTGCTGGTTTAAAGAAACTTACCAGTAACCACCTTGTTATGATCACTGACCGTGTGTCCACTGACAGAATTATACAAAATATGAATATTATATTAAAGTAAATAAGCACCATTGTGAGCAACACAAGACGGGACATAGTCATGCTTTATTGATTGTTCATCTACTATTTCAGCCCCATGATTTGAACCAAACACATACAGTAACAGTATGGTCACTGTGTCAGGGTATATGTTGTCAGCTTATCGCTTTTTCCTGTCAGTTTGCTGGTAGATGTTTGTGTTTTCAGTCTATGGGGAATCTGGGTTCTGTCTATGCACATATACTGTATGCCTGTAGGTGCTGTCAGCCGGCCCTGCGGTTTGAGTCGTCCTCTTCTCCTTTTCCCTCCAAAGCTGTCTGCCTATCTGATCCCAGAGCCAGTGAAGTCCGTGTACCCAGGAGGCAGGCTGTCAAACAGGGCAGAGCAGAGCTGCAGTGACAGGCGCGTGTCCTTCTGTCACCACAGATATGTGCCTGGACACGACTCGTGGGGAGGACTGTGCTGACGCAGCACTCTGAGGATGGAAGCCTGTTGCTGCTTTTAGCCAACACCTTCATTTTGGGGGGTTTATCCTGACTGCAGCAGTTATTAAGTTATGACTGTAGTTCATTATGAGACAGGTTAGGAGTCTCTTCATATTGTCAGAGACAACAGAGAATCCCTGGAATCCTTTCTTCTCATTGTAAACATCCTGAGCTTAGTGGCTTTCCACTCTCCATCACACAGTGGTGTATTTATAGAGCTGCTGTGACTGAAGCTCTCAACACAGGCCAGATAATCTTCACATTATTCCCAGGTTAGAAATGGGCTGAAAGCCTCATCCAATTAGCCCAGTCCCTGCCTGCAGGTTGTAATAGCTTCGCAAAACTCAAGTCACTGACTCATGCAACATATCGATTCTGAGTCAAGAGGGAAACAGAATGAAAATGCACCTAAAGGTCCAGTATGTAGGATTTATGGGGATATATTTGCAGAAATTGTATATGATATTCAATAAGAATCATGAGTTGTTTATATCTACAAATGGAGTGGATCCTCCTCCACATTGTCCGCTATGTTGTTCTACAGTAGCCCAGAACAGACAAATCAAACACTGGCTCTAGACAAGGCCCTTCACGTTTTCACTTCAGCCACTGTAGTTCTCCTACATACTTTCACCTTCACTGTGTCAGTTTCAGTTCCACAACTTCACCACTAGATGTCACTAGATCCCACACACTGGACCTTTAACAGTAATAAAAGACTGCAACATTTGTCAGTGCATGCTCAGAGTATGTGCTGAAAGATGCAAAAAATAAAATTAAAGCATATAGGTTTCTTGCAGAGAATTAGATAATCACTCTCATACTGTATGTGTCTACAAAGTAAATATGAAGCTCCGGTTTAGTTTTGATCAGCACAAAGACTGGAAACGGGGAAACAGCTCACTGGGCTCTGTCCACCTACCAGAGCCTCTAAAGCTCATAGTTAAAATGTTATACATCATGCAAAGTCTCAGACATTTCCAGTATTTCCCCTCTCCTCACTCCTCCCGCACTCACACTGCTGCAGTTCAGCCCTCCACTCACACTTGCACTCAGCTTTATTACAATGATGCTGATGAGGGGGAAAATGGGATCGCATGGTATCTCAAACAAGATTAACGTAGTGAAGGGCCTGACAGCTTGCTTTTGCAAATCAATCTGTGGATCTGTGGGCATTAAGTAAATGTGCAGGCTTATGAGCGTTCTCATAACAGTTTGCTTTGTCAGAGAAAGTAGCATGTTAGTGGGATGAATCAAAATTCAATATGAGTGAAAGGAAAATAGAGACAAGTAGAGTTTACAGCTAAGATATCTTTGCATTTAAAATAACTTTCTTTTCCTCTAAGTGCAGAGTCATTATGGGTTGATATGAATGTGTACATATATGGATTTGCTCATCTGTAAGTGTGTGTATGTATATGTGTGCACATATTTGTATGTATGTAGATTTTGTTGTGTAAGGATTCTCCCTTAGTTGTTTATTTAAACCCCTATTTTCTCCTTTTTGTTTATTTTTGTATTTATTTTTAAAATGTATTTTAAGTGTCTGGTTGGCACTTATTTAACACCTTTGTTTATCTACATTATTGAAAAAACTAATAAATGAAAATAACAAAAAAAGTAACAATGATATAACATATCAATTGTGATATATGGGACTTTTCATCATGTCTCCATAAGTCCATAAAAAATGCATTCCACCTCCTTATGTCGCTCACTTAAAGCTCAATGTCTCCCCCTTCTGGCTACCAACATTTGACCCCTGTGTGACTGTAAATGTGTCCCAAAATACTGTGTGTGTCACATTATACAAACACCAGGTGACCAACCTCTAGAGTGAGGAGCTAGTCTATGAAATCTTGTATTGTGTTTGTTTGGAACACAGCCTTTCATGTTCTCCTGCCTCAAAACTCCAGGTATCAGGTGTAAAACTTTACCTGGGCTGGTATCTAACTTCCTGTACTTCCTGTTGTGATTGCCAGCGGAGAGCGAGCGAGGCCAGAGGCTCCCAGATGTGGACGCAGCACAGCAACTCAAGTTGAGAGAGCGACAGCGTTTCTTTGAGGAGGTCTTCCAGCATGATGTAGACGCCTACCTGTCCTCGGCGCACCTTTGTATCCGAGACTATAAGAGACGTGAGTTGGAGAGGTGTCATTAAAAAAAACCATGAACAAATGCAGGTTTATACAGAAACATGTCATTTCATTACTTCCCCTCTCCTGCAGCTCCAATTGGCAGCATCTCGTCTATGGAGGTGAACATAGACTTGCTGGATCAAATGGAGCTGATTGACATTTCTGACCAAGAGGCCTTGGATGTCTTCTTAAGCTCTGGGGGAGAGGAGGGGGTGCTGACCTCCCCGCTGCCAGGTATGGAAACCATGAAACAGCACAGAGATTAACACACGCTTCACATTGACATCCCTAACAATAATTTTGTATCTGACTTACAGTCCAAGGAAACAACAACAATGAGCAAGTCATCAGTAACGGACTCTTTCGACACGTCCTCGAGGGTCTTGATGCCAAGTCCCGCATGTCCTCCACATCTTCTAACTCCTCCTATGACAGCCAGACCACCAACCCCAACGGAGGAGACACCCCCGAAGTGAGGTCAGACGATGAGGAAACACAGACCAGCACAGTTAAGAGAAGAGCCACGCCTCCAGAGATAGAGACTGTGAAAAGTCAGATGTCATCATTGTCTTCATAGAATGCACCGTCCACACGATAGATTTCCACCTGCAGCTCGGGAGTTGACACCTCAGCCAAAGGGGTGAAGAGTGGACTGAGAGGCCTCTCAGCTGCGACTGTCTTCCACACACTAGCTCTCATCACTGCTTTCAACCTGTTCTTTTGATTTATGAGTTGTATGTTCTGTGTGTGTTTTGGGGGTGCAGACCATGAACTGTAAATATGGAGGTTTCCTATGAATTCTCACCCCTTTCCATTCATGTTTTGGCACGTTTTGTCAGACAAGTTTGATCCCGTTTCTGAGCTCACAGGGCTTCTTGTAGTTGATGAGTGGTAGAATTTTGTACAGTATTAACACAAACCAGGACAGTAGAGCAGTAACTGAAAATAATAAAATGATACTTGGATCATTTAAGATAAATTTGGCAATAGAAAGCTTAATTCCATTAAATGTACTGTTTTTGAAAGCAACACACTTGTCCTGCCAATGGAAGTTCTCAGTTTTATAGCTCCAATTTTAAATAAGCTCTAACAAGATGTCTTTGTTTTAACAATAAAGGAAGAGATGAAAATGTGTTCATGTGTTTCTAATAATCAATTAAACAGATTATGGTTATGTAATGTACACAAGTGCTTAGCTGCATCTACAGAGCAATAAAAAATGACGCTTCAGGGAAAGTTTGAGAATGTTACAACCAGAACCTGTAGGGCAGCCTCATTACAAGCCTTCAAACAATTTCACATCCTGAGACCATAAGATATGTTAAATCACAAGACTCAAAGAGAGAAAAAGTGAAAAGACATTATCTCATTATCAGCAGTCTCAGGAGAAACTATTTTGAGAACATAATTTTGCAAGCTACCAATTACTTCACACTGGGAGAAGCTGAACTACAACTTAGAAAAAGTAGTTCAAACTACTTTGTTGATGTGCTGCAAAAATATTCCAAAGTATTTTACAAAAAAGTCACTAATGCATTACCTGACATGCCTTCACAGTGCTCAGGATGAAAGAAAAAGTTGACAGTGTGGATAAAAGGGGGTTCAATTACAGTAGAAAAGGAAAGGTAAAATAAAATAAAGTAAAATGAAATAAAATAAGATAAATAAAAAATGTTCTTTCCTTTTATGTCCCAAAATTATTTGTAGTTTTTTTAGTTAACTGCACAAAAAAGGCAAAAAGTAATTAAACTACTTGAATCACTTTGTGAATATGAATGTAGTTGAACTGGCAGCAAGTTACTATGAAATGTTGTTAAACTACTAGTTGGGTGTGAATATGAAATTTATTTTCATGTAGTTCAACAAATACATATTGTGTCCCAGTAACTCTAAGGCAGTGTCTCAAAAGTCCCATCTATGCAAGCATTGTTCAACACTAAAGAAAAGTGACATGTTGAGGGTTATAGATTGTATGTTGGCAGAAAACACACACACACAAAGGAACCTGTGATTATTGGATTCACGTGTGTGGGTGTGTAAAGAAGAGAGGGCAGGGTCTCGTCTTCCCTCAGCTGAATGTCAGGAAAAGAAAGCCATACCTCGAACAATCGGAGCTCGATGTACCAAACAAGCATCATGCTGTGCTTCTTCCTCCTGGTAAGTAACGACGGCAACTTCCAATCTTTCTGACTTTAATTTGATGCCACTATTTTACTTTATAGATAACAATATCTGAACAAAATCAGAATAACTAAAACAGGAATACTTTATTTGGGAATAAAGTGTGACACATTATGATTTTGATTATTATCTATTATTAGTGTGTTATCTATAAAAATCTGTCTTATCTTGTGTTTTTTTTCAATAGTATTTTCATCACTCTGCTGGCCTTTAAGTTCATGTTTCTGTGTGAGTCAGTGTTTAGGTTAGTTGTGTTTAGTTTATTTTGTTTACACATATGCAAAAAAAAAAAAGTGATTGAGAGGTGCATAACACAGGGGCTCTCCAGGGAATACCTTAATCCATTAATTGCATTAATGGGCTCCTACAGAAGTGTTGAAGTCAGTGGTGTGAAATTGAGCTCTCAGCATAGTGCAACATATAAAAGTTTATAAGATACAAAGTACAGTGTCCCACTGTGATAGTAGCCAATTGTTTCCGTGTGTGGACTTCTGATTGACTAACAATGCAGCATGAGTTCATTCCCAAGTGCACAGATGACATAAATTACCGGCTCCCGCCTCAAACAAACATTCTGACTTTGCATACTATGATTTTCATTGTGAAGGCTGTGCACTCCAGGACTGGTTGGCTGTTTGTTTTTCAGGTTTATTATTTGTCAAGTGCGACATGCTCAGAGCTGCTGAGCCGCCACAGAAGGACATGGATTGTTGACTCCTTTACTATCGAGGAGGGGCATCCAGGGCCCTTCCCGTATGAGCTGGGCAAGGTGAGAAAACCTCTGAGTAAATAAAACTAGTCAGCAAAGGAACAGTTTCACCAGAAAATGGCATGTTTTAAACTTTAAAACTCAAATGCCATGTTTTATGTATTGACAGACATATTGATTATGATAAATACATGGCTCATTTTATCAAAACACAATTCACACAATGACACACACAACTACAGGAACACTTCAGAACTTTTGCAAAATGACAGTTCATTCAAAACTATACAATAATTTATAAAAACACAATTTCTTCACCATGTGGAACACACGGTTCATTCGATCTGATTCTGTTTGAACTGGTTTCACACTGCTGGGCTCAATCTAAAACACTTAATTTCCTTTCTAATGATATAGTCTGTTTTTTTTTTTTTCATTTTACTTTCAGCAATATTGTTAGAGTAAACTACGTTCATATATTGGCCAAACCCAACATACAAGACCATTACTGCACACTGATGAATATATTTTTCTCCATATTTAAGTCAGTCAATACATCCATGAGAGAGGCAACCTCCCTGCCCTTCCATGCGCCTACACAGAAAGCCTAAGGCAGGGAGAGCAGCAGCAAAGACCCCCCTGGGAACAGAACAGAGCCAACAAAAACAAAAATGACATTGATAAGTCAAACACAGCATGAAAAGGAGCAGCTGGGGTGGAGACTGGTTGCAAAGCGGCTTGAAGAGGAAGCAGCAACAGTAGGCAGGCCAGCAGTTTCAATAGGGCGTCCTGAATGAGATTCGCCAATTGGTTGCGTAAAAAGGAATCATGTGATCTATCAGCTGACTTCCTTCCATCAATCAGCTGCTCCGTCAGTTGATTGGCTGTTTGAGATCAGCTGATGTAGCTGGGATATTAGCTGAGCTTGACACCGTGTCCTGCCTGAGCTAACGCTATGTTAAATTTAGCTGTCTTTATCTGTCTGTAATGAGCTGTATCTTGACACCTGTAATCATTTTCTTCAGTCTTTATCACTTCTATCTAAATCATCAACATCATCATGTTCTCATCATAAACATTTAAAAATGACAAATACAAAGTCTCAGACTCCCCAAATCCAACTGTAACAGGTTTGGTGCTGTGTTGTAGATTAAGATTGAGCGAGACTATCGAGTATACTTTGATCTCTATGGGGAAGGAGTGGATGAGGAGCCAAAGGGAGTTCTGTCCATCCATAAAGAGTCTGGCACCGTGTCTGTCCACAAGGCTCTGGACTACGAGGAGAAGACAGTACTAAAGGTTAGACTCAAACCCATATTACATACCAACATCTGATAATAACTAGTTAACCACATTCTTATTCATACTGCTTTAAAGTTGGGGTTGCACAATCTGTCATGTGGTTTTTGGTACTGGAATTAATAAACAAATTGGAAAGTGTTAATTGCTCTATATCACTGGTCCAAATGATCGATAACTTGCAATTCAGGGTAATAAACTATTCTGATTATGTTTAATGATTGTAGCTGTTTCACAATAAAAGTTACTAATCTGACCAAAAGCAAGGCATCATGCAAAGGCACATCAGTGGATAATTTTTACTAGCAATATACTCAGAAGTGTTGAAGTTAACATCTTAGAGTAAATTGTATTTTACTCCATCTCATGTAACTATTCAATCGCATTTTTTCTTTACACTGTGTATCAACCTGTAGCTGAAGTTTGAGGCCAGAAAGACAGATTTGTCGATTGACACCAAATTAGGACTTGAGTTGTACATACTGGACATCAATGACAACCCACCACGGTTTCAGACGGATCTGTATGAAATCACTGTTGGCGAAGAAACCACACAAGGTAAAGAGTAAAGAGTTTGCCTCTAATGAATTTTCCTCCTTACAATGTCTGTTAAGTACACACCTTTCTTCGTGCTGTCATTTCCCAACAGGCTCACATCTGCTGACTGTGTTAGCCTATGATAGAGACCAGAGCGGGACACCAAACTCAACATTTCACTATGAAATGAAGTCTGTGTCTCCAAACCCTCCAGATACTGAGTTCTTCATTGACAAATCTGGAACGATCTCATTTAAAGGATGTTTGGACTATGAGGCATGTGTACAGTAGGTCTATGTTCTCCACTGTAGATTGAGTTATAACATGTCTTGTTCTGCAAGGTGTTCACTTGATTAGAGAATGTAAAACATGACATGAGGTATTTATTGCATGTGTGTGCAGCATGCTTGTTTTGAGCACTACCTGATTACAGGCTAAGTATGTTTAAAAAAAGAGAAAAACACTTTCGTATCTGAACTAAACTGAGCTGCAGGGTGAGTTAACCTCTGTTTTAAAGAGTAGTTTACTTTATTTTAATTTAATTCTTGTGACTGGATGATATTAATATATTGACTCATCATAATCTCTTGTGATTCACTTGAAGTGTGTGGTGCTGTATTTTTCTGCAGAGAGAGCCTGCGTTATTCTTGTACTGTCTAATTTTCTTCTTATTTTCTGTGTTTACTCCAACTACAGTTGTCATTAATGCTGCAATTAGTTGTAGATACCAAAACCGTTTTTTGTACCAGGCTGCAAACATGTTTATTTCTGCTGTAAAGTTGGGCATTTTAACATGAGGGTCTATGGGGATTGACTCTGTTTTGGAGCCAGCCTCAAGTGGCTATTCCAAGAACTGCATTTTTTTTTTTGCCATTTCCGCATTGACTTCATTTGTCAGCCTTGGAGCTTGCCACTTGGTTCACAAGCAGTAACCGACAATCCTGCATTGTATACCTTTAATGGAATTATCCATATAAAAAAGGGTATATCTGCAATAAAACAACTTTCACTAACAAAGACTACGCCAATGAAGTTATAGATTGCAATTAGTTTATTACGTATAATGAGTGATGGAGATGAGGGTTGAGAGATGTGGGATGAAGGGATGATGGCTGAAGGGATGGAGCAGTCGAAGGGATGGAGCGGTGAGGGACGAAGGGATAGTGCGGTGAGGGACGAAGGAATGGAGGAGTGAGGGTCGAAGGGATGGAGCAGTGAGGGTCGAAGGGATAGAGGGATGAGGGTCGAAGGGATGGAGCGGTGAGGGTCAAAGGGATGGAGGGATGAGGGTCGAAGGGATGGAGCGGTAAAGGTCGAAGGGATGGAGGAGTGAGGGTCGAAGGGATGGAGGGGTGAGGGTCAAAGGGATGGAGGGGCGAGAGTCAAAGGGATGGAGCAGTGAGGGTCAAAAGGATAGAGGGATGAGGGTCGAAGGGATGGAGCGGTGAGGGTCGAAGGGATGGAGGGATGAGGGTCGAAGGGATGGAGCGGTGAAGGTCGAAGGGATGGAGGAGTGAGGGTCGAAGGGATGGAGGGGTGAGAGTCAAAGGGATGGAGGGGCGAGAGTCAAAGGGATGGAGGGGTGAGGGTCGAAGGGATGGAGGGGTGAGGGTCGAAGGGATGGAGGGGTGAGTGGATGTAGAGACAGAGAAGGAAGGTGGGGGGAATGATGGGAGAAATTAGGGTTGCAGCTGAGTGGAGGGTAGGATCGATGGGGGTTCAGTGTTGGCTGAAGGGAGGAGAGTGTGACGGAACCAGGGGAGTTGAGATTGAGTGGGGAGTCATCTCTTTGCTCGCTCTACTGAGGATACAGCCCCCTGGTGATTCCTGTATTCTGTGGAGAGAGAGAAAAGGGAAAGATAACAGCA
This sequence comes from Epinephelus lanceolatus, assembly GCF_041903045.1. Taxonomy (NCBI): domain Eukaryota; kingdom Metazoa; phylum Chordata; class Actinopteri; order Perciformes; family Serranidae; genus Epinephelus; species Epinephelus lanceolatus. Next base: position 22,848,979 of record NC_135734.1, read on the forward strand.
AAACAAAAAAAGAAGAAAAGGGGCTTGGGGGGGAGGGATGTGAGAACGGAGTCAAAGGGGAGGGAAACGGATAAGGTGTGCTTAAATACTTTTGGTGCCGAAATGGACGTGGCTGAGGCGTGGTCTTTGTTCCTGAACTTAGTAATAAAACTTAATTTAGAACAAAAGCAATTGCAGAAAATCAAACTACTTTTTGAGGATGCAGGCCACATCATCATTATAGAAGGAAAAAACATCCAGTTCTGTATTCTTTTAATGGCATTTAATCATTGTCATCTGCTTTATTGAAGGTGGCTGAAATGTTCACAGTGGTAGTGGAGGCCAAAGACCATGGTGAAGTCGTCAGTCTGTCCAGTTCAACCACTGTTGTCATTCACATCCAGGACGGCAACAACCACATCCCAACCATCAGCGGACACACAGTAAGCAGTCGGTTAATGTCTTGACAACAGTGGAATGATTTCTGCACACAGTTCTTCTTCCTTTTACTCTCACATGCAGAAATCACACCTTTAATTTATGATGCTGATGTACTGTACATGTTAGATGTGACATATTGCTGTTGCTATTTGAAAATACGACAGGAATAACATTTCAGTCAAAACATTAATCTTACATCTATCAACTCTCATTGATGGGTACAAAGGGGCAAAGTGTTTTATCCTATTTTTAGTTACTGTAAGAAAAGAAAAGAACACTGTAGGAAGTTAATGAACTGTCACATTATACTTTTCTATATACGTATATGTGTCTTTTATAACTGTCTGTGGCAACTTATGAAAAATTAAACATCAATGTAGTTAGGACAAAACCAAAAACAAACAAGCAAATAACAGAGCAATTGATAAACAGACATTAAGTAGTTTCACTTTATGATATAATTGTTTGCAACAAGTGGATGCAATATACTTTAAAATGCTTTTGTAAGTAATTTCATTGTATATAGGTATTTAACAACCAAATAAATGATCCCAAAAACATTATTTTAAAGGTCCAGTGTGCAGGATTTAGTAGCATCTAGCAGTGAGGTTGCAAAGTTGAAATTACTCCTGTGTGCCAACCATGAAGGAGAACTACAGTTGCCAATGTGAAAATGCAAAAACGCAAACGGCCCTATCCAGAGCCAGTGTTTGGTTTGTTCAATCTGGGCTACTGTTGAAACACAATGGCGGACTCTGTGAAAGAGGACCCTCTCTGTATGTAGATATAAACGGCTCATTCTAAGGTAATGAAAACACTATGATTCTTATTTTCAGGTGATTGTACACTAATGAAAACATAGCTATGAATATCATACACCTACATATACATTTCTAATAATAGATGCCCCTAAATCCTACACACTGGACCTTCATGAAAAGAAAACTGCAGGTTATTTACAAGGTAAAAACAGGTTTTTTTTTCAGCTCTAACCCTAACCCTTTTATAAAGCCATGAGTGAATAAACAACAGTATAATCAACTCTTGTCAAATAATAGTAGGTAAAGGTTGTACTCTTGTTAACTCAGGTTTATCCTGACAACAAATAGTATCCATATTTTGGCAGTGACAGAAACCCATCTTGATCATACATTTTCATATGATGCAGTTAATATGCAGGGTTAAAATGTTTACAGGAAAGACAGGAACTCACACAGAGGAGGGCTTGCCATACACATTCACAGTCATGTATGAGTCAATAAAGATAAGACCAGACTTCATGCCTGTCAGTGTCAAGGCCTTGTGGTTACAGGTTCACCTACCATATGTCAAACCACGACTAGTTGGATGCTGCTACAGTCCGCCATGTGCAGACAGCTTGCATCTGAGTGAAGTGTGTGACATGATTGACTACGTTTGTGACACTGGAAATGAAATTTATCGAATGTGTGACCTGAACATAAACTGGATGTCACGGGACTGTCCCCTAAAGAGAAAAGTTCTAAATGCAACTAATGCATGTTACCTCTGCACCTTGGATTCATACAACAGGGCTCTGGCAAAGTAAAAGAAGGTGAGACTGGGACCTCTCCTTTGCGGCTGCATGTGACAGACAATGACACCTCAAACAGCTCGGCATGGAGAGCCAAATACACCATTCAGGGTGACGAGGGAGAGCACTTTCAAATAGAAACAGACCCAGGCACCAATGATGGAATCCTGACAGTCATCAGAGTGAGTTGTTCAGCTGCATGCTTTACATTACGCCACATGTAATTACACATGCAGTGGCAGATCTTCCTATAGGCCACATAGGCAGCTGCCTAGGGCGCCAACCCCCGCAAACCCCCGCCCTCCACCCCCACATAAAAAAAAAAAAAACAGGCGTAAGGAAAAAAAATTATCCAATGCAGTTTACCTTAATGTGTTTATCAGAGAACAAACACAAGAGATTTTGGGGGTTGGCGGTGCTAGATCAGGGGCATTGATGTTTGTGAATAATTACATACAGTATATTACATACGTAATTTAACATAACTATTGTATAACTTCAGCCTTTAGACTACGAGGAGGGGGCCCAGAAGGAGCTGACCATCTCAGTGGAAAATGAAGCACCATTTTTCTCCTGTAAAGTGAAGGAGAGGACATCCTCAGGCCTCTGGACAGTTGACGCCAGCACAGGTGATGATCCTGATGCACCTCAGCCTCACTCTGTAAAAGTCACCATCGAAGTCGAGGATGTCAACGACCCCCCAGAGTTCAGTGTGACTGTCAAAGAGGCCAAGCTGGAGGAAAATGCACCTACTGGAACCTGGGTAGAGAAAGTGACTGCTGTCGATCCTGACTCCAGTCATGCAAGAGATTTTGTGTAAGTGGGACATTTATTTTTCAACATGTTTGAGCTCGTATCTGGAGCCTCCTACGCTAAAGCAAATGGTGTTTGTCCACAGGTACAAGGTGGGAAATGATCCTGCAGGCTGGGTGACGGTTGATCCTCACACAGGAGACATCACAACAGTCAAGTCACCGGACAGAGAATCTCCTCATGTTGTTAACGGTGTCTACACTATCATACTGCATGCAGTGGACGATGGTAAAACTCGACTTTACAAACCAACTAATTTATAATATTATGAGCAAAGAAATGTTTCATTCAAATATCCACTGCTTTGTGACACTATTTTGTAGCCATACTAGTGTTCATCTGCCACTGACAATCTTTATCACTTTTGTGATCCCCTGACTTTTCCTTTGGTGCCACCAGCAGGTCAAAGTGTTCAGTTATTCTGTGAAGTATCCCAAAATCTACTGAAAGGATTGGCATAGACCAGGGGTAGGCAACCTGCGGCTCTGGAGATGCATGCAGCTCTTCAGCCTCTCTCCAGTGGCTCTATGTGGCTTTTACAAAAATTATATGGAAATGAATACATTTATTTAAAAAAAAAAGAAAAAAGTTTTAACATGCCGTCAACTTAAGTCAATCAATCAATCAATTTTATTTATAAAGCCCAATATCACAAATCACAATTTGCCTCACAGGGCTTTACAGCATACAACATCCCTCTGTCCTTTGGACCCTCACAGCGGATAAGGAAAAACTCCCCCAAAAAAACCCTTTAACGGGCTTAAGTGTGCGTCATACGTCTATGACCTGGCCCCTTCTCCTAAATTTTGGTGAACCTAAATAGCGGTGGGTAGTTAGCGGTAGAATCTCCCTCGCTTGGCTGGTTATTGATTGCAAATCCAAAAAAATAAAAAGTCTCAGAGGAAAACAGAGAACATTATAGCGAATGGACAGATTTCTTTGCTTTCACTGCCACTGGCATAGACATTTAAGCTTCAGAGATGATAAACCCTAATTACTATGTCATCACTTCTTGTAGCGCTACCATGAGGTTCACATTTATGGCTTTGAGTGAAATGTCTCAACAACTGTTTGAGGGATTACCGTTTAATTTTCTACACACATTCAAGACCCCTCCCTGGGATAACTTGTAATAACTTTAATGATCCTTTTCATCTAGAGCCACCAACAGGTCAACATTTCTTTTTTGTCCAATATGTTTGTTTTCTGACCAAACACCAGCAAAACTGATTACCTTCCCAGCAGCCATACTTTGTGTCTATGGCTAATTAGCCAATGTTAGCATGCTAATCTGATGGTTAAAATGGTATGAACATTATATCACTCACTAATATGTCAGCATTGTCATTGCAAGGTACTGTTTAGCTGAAAGTAGACTCTTAGTTTTGTTTTTCTATGTTGGACAGATGAGCCACCTTTGACAGGCACAGCCACACTGAACATCTGTGTGACTGACCAGAATGACAACGTTCCTCGGCCAACAGTGGATTATGTGGATGTGTGTCTGTCTGAGGGCCCCAGCATCACCAACATCACAGCCTTTGACCTGGATGATAATCCTTTTGGAGGGCCTTTCACATTTGAACTGCTTGGGGATATTGGAGGAAAATGGAAACTGAGTCCCTCATATGGTAGAAACAGCTATGATATGTAGTGAAATATTAGGAGAAAAAAACGTTTTAAAAATTACAATCAACTAATGTTGTGATTATTTTTCACAGGGTACACAGCTGGCCTGGTGAAGGAGCCTGATGTGTACGCTGGCCCTCACACAATTGATCTGAAGATCTCTGACATGCAGGGAGAGTTTGGCATTTACAGCCTCAATGTGACTGTATGCGACTGCTCTGTGACACCCGACTGCCGAAGCCTCAGAGGCACTGCCACAACTGCTGCCTCTGGTGCGATAGGCGTAGCGTTTGCCTCACTGTTTTTACTCCTGTGTAAGAAACTGAATCACTGCCTTTAGTTTGGAGCAGAGTATACCATGATGTATGTTGTTAATATACTAATAAGTCACTGCAAGTTGAATTTTGTTGTCTCACTGACAGTTCTGCTGCTGATGGCAATCGTCCTTACCTGCAAAAAAGAATTCACCACATTGCAGACCATTGATTCCTCTGGAGAAACCCTCCTCACATCAAACATTGAGAAACCAGGAACAGACTGCAAGGTCACTGCTTGGAAACATTTGCAAACAAACCAGTGACACATTTCCCGATTTCTCTTCCTGCAAATATCAGTAAACATTTTTTTTAATCTCTTTCCAGCTTCCCGACAGCATCCTGGCAGCGTCCACTGATAAGACACACTATGACCCATCTAAGTGTCAAAGTCTCCACGGTGGAATGAAACACAGTAAAGTTTCAACAAAGGTGGGTGCAGGCGTAAATTACATGGACAAACTACTTCAACTGGTTAAACTGCAAAATATAAAGTAGGTATGTGTTCAGATTTTATGAGAAGCACAAAGCTGATCTTTTATAGCTTTCCTCTCACGCATGCTTTGAAGACGACACAGAGTGTAAAAATTAAAGACTGTTATTTTGATTGTGTGAACCCACTGTACTTAAGTGTAGCTGCTCATCACTCCTGTCATTCTCTTCAACAGGAGACAAAGCAAAACTTTATCTACAAACACTTTGGAGATTACAGAACGGAAAATGTGTCCTACCTTATCAATGAGAACTGGAACCAGGTAATGTGCGCTCATTTGATGGGGATTTTAGATGCCGTTTACATGTACACGGTGATTTTGATAAACGGAGACATCTTCCTTCGTTTGTGCCCTTCGTTTACACGTTTACTCTGAAAACGAGTCTTTCTAAAAACTCCGGCCAGAGTGGAGATTTTGGAAAACTCCGTTTGTGCGTTTGCATGTAAACTGAGATAAACGGAGTTATAGGCAGCCGACGTCACAGTATGCGCCAGAACTTGTGCCTGTGTCAAAAGTGCGACCTATGTTGCTATGGTGACAATGGATACATGGAAGGCTTGAGCTTCTCGTTACACTGCCACCTACAGGTTTGGCATGCTCTTGTGTATATATACATGGGTAAGTGTAAACGAAGATCTTTTTGAAAATGGAGACGGTGAAATGTCCGTTTATGAAAATAGCCGGCCAAGTGTAAACAGCCTCTTAGTTACAACTGTGCATTCATATATTAATTTTGTTTCAATCTTCCCTCCAATCAGACGACTTGGAATTCTTTTATAGCCAATGGCTACCATCACAACCACCAGGTAGACAGTTGTTTGGTTTGTGCTTATTGTTACTTTGAGGCAGCAGCTGAAGAAACTTGATCTTTATATGAACTTTTTGTACAGATGGACATGAGCAAAATGAACGCCCTCTACAGAAGGAACTCAAGCTATGGGACAGATGCAGCTGTTCTCCAAGCCCTGCTTCATCGGGTTGGTAGTGCACTTACTATGGAGTATCATATCTACCCTGCAGCATAGGACACTGTGAAAGCATGCATGTGCCTGCTGCAGTAAAATAAACACTGTACTTAGACATTTCTTTGGTTTTCCCCACTACTCCTGCAGAGGCTCTCCTGTCTGCAGGACAAAGAGGGAGATCTGATGGACTATCCGCCTCACATCTACGCAGATGAGGGGGACTCGGACAACCATTCGGTGCTGGAGAACATTATCATTCCTGAAGACGACTCATTTTACAGAGCGCTGGAAGACTTGGGCCCCAGGTTCAAGGAACTGGGCTCCATTTGCAGGCAACCAAATAAGCAAACCTAAACACATGTTTTACTGTAACTGACTGGCAGTGAAACAATGCATTTTTTAAGCCATATGTAGCTCAGGTTCTAAGGTTAATGTATGCCAATGATAACTTACGTCTCCAGAGATGAAAGCCATTCTGTTAATCATATGTTATTTAATAGCAACTGTTACAAAGTCCTCCACAGTTTTCGCTTTCCAAATAGGGAAAAAAAAATAAAGTACAGCTGTCCTCCAAAAGCAATTTGGAGTTACATTTGGACAGTCAAGTAGAATAATATAATACATTAAGCCACAAAAAAATAAATTATGTGCCTGCTGGCCTGGTCAAAGACAAATTCCACTTTGCATTTATACCAAACTAACTGCCAATGAATACATTTGCCTCTAGCATACAGCTGCTTGATTAAAACAAATTGCTCTCCCATTTCATATAATAAAGCCTCAAAGTACAAAATTCCCTGAATGCCAATTTGGGATAAAGAAAGGAAAATCTTCAAATGGGGAAAAAAGGGAGGTACTTTTTTTAAATAAGTAGAAAACTACAATATTTACAGAAAAATATCAACAAAAAGACAAAGAAAAAGAACAGCCTTCACACCCTCCCACTGTCAACTTTTGGGAGGGGTCGCTGCTCAGTGGTGCCCTGCCCTCTGCGCCCTCGGCCCCTGAATCCTCGGCCTCTCAGGAAGCGGCCGGGTACTCCAAAGGTTTCCATGTTCAGCTTTTTCTCCTCCGCCCAGGTGGTTCTTCTGAAGATGCAAAAAGAAAAGTTAAATATATTGTTGAGCTTGACAAACCGCTCAGGTCTCACAAAAGACAAACAGCAAAAGTTACATAATCACCTGGGCTTAAGGTCTGATGAGATGTTGTCAAAGAAGCATTTGGCTTTGTCGTAGTACTTGTCTCCAACAGTGTCCTCCTCCTGCATACCCTGGCTCTCCTGGGCCTCCCCAGAATCCACCTTTTCAACTGCAGTAAGTCACAAAAACAAAGTGTACTTATATATACACACACACGTTAAAAAGTTTTATGATGTGCACTGAAACCAAATTGACTGATGCCCTTTGAAACAAACATACCCACAACTTCTTTCGTGAGATCATCTTTAAACTGTGCATTTGCAGTTTCAAAATCAAAATCTGACTCAAACTGCAGGGTTGTTGCCTTGGAGTTTTTTACCAGAAGCTGGCCTCTGCTTCGGTTCCTGGACCTGCGATTGCCTGCACGTGAACACCAGAATGAGTTAAGACAAATTACACAATCACCACTGTGAAACTGGTTTAGTAACTACTTGAAACAGGTCCATCTAGTCTTAGAGATTTACATTTCCCACAGACAGAGGAGCCATATTTCTTTACTTTGACAAATCTGCGCCAGCCCCCCCACAGCTCTTTGACAGCAGAAACAGACAAAACAAATATTGTTGTTCTGTCAGTTAGACATAGCTTGGAGATGGAGCTGGAACTGGCCCAGCATGCTCTCCCTTTTGAATGTCAAAAAAGCTGGGGGGTGACTGGTGTCCTAGGTGGCTGCCTATTCCGTCTATAGGAAGATTTGCCACTGCTTTAAGTATTTCTAATTCTGGCACCTTGTTTTTGCCTTTGTTTCTGGTTCTCGCTGCCTTGGCCTTGAACCTTGGCTGCACTTGGCTGAGATGGTGTCTGACCTAAACAAAAATAAATTAAATGTGGATGGATTAAAAATAGAAGCAATGCAAGAAACAGATGAGTGATTTCTCTTGGGTTACAATGAGCCACTGACTTTGCTTACTGCTGGGTACATTCTCCTTCTGAGCCTGGCCAGAGCGCTGTGTTGGACGAGCAGGCTGTCTGCTCTGCGGCTGGGTTGACGTCTTCCCCTTTCTCTGGGCAGGAGTAGCCAACGGCACTGTCTGCACAGCCTGCTCGACCATGGGAGCTCTTCTAGCGGGGATGCCATGAAGACCTGGTACTGTGGGAGCAGACACAAACATGGTGGGGCATGTGAGAAACATTCACTGGCATTCCACAGTGCTGGAAAATGAATGACATTTCTGAGACATCTGATGCGTCCAAGAGATCGTTAACTGTACCGAGGCCCAGTGCTGCATTGTACTGCTGGTTGAGTAGCGAGGTAGCAGCCAGCTGGTTGTAGGTGGGCATCATGTCTCTGTATGAACTCCAGCGTGGGTGATACGCTGCAGAGGAGCTGCCAATGGATGACTGAAATCACAAAAATGAAAACAAAGGAACTTTGTTCTATCAGTTGTGAGTTTTGATTAATGCCAAGTATGCTTACAAAATGGAAATTACTTCAAAAGGCCATAACTCTGAGCCACACACCTGTACAATAGCAGGGTCCTGAGGCGGTCCATGCTGTGGTTTTGGTGGCTCGGACACAGTGATATCTTTGATGTCACTTCCTCTGAAGATTATATATTCATAAATTTCATCTTTGGGTGGCACTGGTCTGTCTGTGTGCCGGTCCTCTGTCCCATAGGATTTAACTGTTGGGAAATAAGTGATGTTTACCTCCAGCATACTGTTTACATTAAGGAGCACTGCAAGGTTACTCAATATTAAGGAGTGACCTTGCACTCTGTTCCTTGTAATTGTAAAAGAGGAAAACACACGTGTCATCTACAGGCCTCTCAACCTACCTTTGGCTAACGCAACCGTTGACCTATCTGTGTCGACAGAAGACAGTATTCCCTCATACCGGATCTGCGCCTTGGATATTAGGCTTATCTTACTGCCAATATAAGGGGTTCCTCCTCCGGTGCTCATGTTCGCTGTGAAAATATGTTTTTAAAATTGAAACGCAGCGACTAAGTGACAGAGCATTAACCCACGGCAGACATCAAACATGCACTCATCAGGTCTGTGCACAATTAGCGGCCACCTGTGCGATTTATAAGATTGCCAGTGACGCGCCTCTTTGCTGCTGGCTCACCTGCGCGTAAAACAGGGTTGGTTTGTTTTGAGTGTGGGCGCACACCGCGAGAAACACAAGCAAATCTGTGGAGGCTGTCAAGCTTGACGATGGACAACCTGTTGCAGTTATACAAACACAGAGACGGACTGGATAATGATAACAAAATGAGAAGTAGGTAAGAAAAATTCACTTTTATGCTGCTGCCATGACAACACAGTGATGAGCACTAAATTTGGGTTTATCTGTCCCATTTAACTTCCCTGAGTGCCAGTGTATGGAGTGAATCTTAAAGAGAAAATGGAAAATTACCTAGGGCTATTTTATTATGATATTATACAGGCTATTACTATTCAAATATATATAGTGAAATGTCAATTTGAAATGAATATCTGAGCTGTTCGAGTTCCTGTTTGACAACGTTAACAAGGTCACATTTTGCACACATTTTACAAGTTTGCATTGTCACATTGACGTTTCACAATACCAATTAAATGAATTTCTTTCTTCAGTTTTTGCTTTCACTTTTTATTTTTGACCTTTATGACCTTGTATTTTATTTCCTATTCTATTTTTCAATTTTGGTTAAAAGTGTATAAGAACTGGCACATGAAAAATTCCCTACAGCTCTTATTCATATTTAAAAAAGAAAAAATAGGATGCGCCAATTGCTCAAAGCCTAGATATGGAACACCAGAAAATGATTTTATCTAAATTAGTGGGTCATGTTCACTTCCTCGCCTGTGGACTGTAAATTTAAAACTTTTGAACATATTACATACAGGGGGCAACATTTTGATTTACTATATTTTATTACACAGTCTAAATTAAAGCAAAAGTAATCACACTTTTTGCATTGTGCATTTATATCTTAAAGTCAGCGCACGTGGGAGTCTAACGACAAATGTCCCATGACTGCTGACAGCACTGTACAATATTTCCTCTCTAAAAGGAGGGTGGGGCGCCCTCAAACGCCTCTTTACAACAGCAACTTCACTTGTTGGCCAAAACACTGCAGCCATCTTGCACAGCGCATCAAGAGTGAGTAAAGTCTGGAATTCGGTTTGTTGGCTTGTTGTAAACCACGTTATTTTTCTACCGAAAGTCACACGGTACAATTCTGAAACGGAAGAGCTAAGGTGTTGGTAGAAAGAGGCCGTCGACGATGTAACATTTGATGAAGACATTTCGTCTCCGATACGATGTTGTTCCGTCTCATGCATCCCCTGGAATGACAGCTGAAGCCATTGGTACCGCCTTTTAGAATGTGGAGCACCCAATCAGAGCTCGCCGAAATCCCTGCACGGAGACGTTTGGTTGTTGTGCGCACGCGCATGTCAGTTGGTAAGTCCCTCACTTCTCACAAGCTCGCAGGAGTGTGAAGATGGCGGTCGGGTCTGGTCCGCTGGATGAGCCGTTTTTACACACAGAGGTGAATAAAGCGGTAGTTTGTCATCCTGTACAGTCTGTAGAGTCACAACTGTCGTCCTTGTGTCACAACAACCACTGGGGTAGGCAAGAGGCAGCCGGTAATTACATGGCTATAGTTCCGGGACAAGGGGGTAGCGCGAGCTAATGTCCAGCTGGGACTTGGTCAAGACGATTGCCAAAGCAGGTACGCTGTAACTACTAATGTTGTTTTCCTCTTTGTCTCTCCGAGTATACACGAAAAGCAAGCGCCGGAGCTGACAGAGAGAAACAGTAGACGTGACAGAGTCTTGTCCCATCACATTTAAGATTGTTTGTGCTCCTTCTAAACAAGTTGAAGTGCAGGGGGTCTCATCATAGCGAGGTCCCCATGGTTCAGCTATGGATGCATCGACGGCCAGCACGGACTCAACCACGGGACACGACCCTGGCAAAACACTTGCTGGTAGTGATGGTGCAACTTCTGTCCCCAATCACCAGGGGAAAGTAGGCTCATACTCGGTGCAGACTTTCAATGGGAGCCAAACTATGAACTCTCACAATTCAGGAAGCGCTGCCCCTCTCGGGGGGGCGGCAGTGACAAGTGGCACTGGTAACAGCAGCAGCACTGCGATAACTGTCACAGCTGTCAACAGTGGACCAGTGATGTCTAAAGGGCTGGCGAGTGCAATAATGCACCCCTCGTCTAACAGTGTAATTCAGACGCCTCTCATGAACTCACAGAGTGTTGTCGCTTCAGCTCCGTCAGTGAGCCAGGCTGCAGGACCCACTGTGACACTCGTCAGGCCGCCTATGCAAACCGCGGGGTCGGGTGCAACTTTGAATGGGAACAATAATGTGAGCCATGCAGTGGTTGCCAATACAACAGGTCACACAGGTATCGGCATACAAACCCCGCTTGTAAACAACAGCCAGCCGTCCAACTCGGTGTCTGTCAGCGCAGGGTCGCACATAATCAAGGCAGAGCCACCCACAACAATAATACAGTCAGCACCGCAGCCGGCTGTCACTCCTGGCGCCGTCAGCGCTCCCCGGATTCCGTCGACGGTAGCTGGCGGTCCAGGCGGGATCCGAGCCCTGACGCCTCAGATGCTGGCCCCAAGGCTCCCACAGACCTCTCCAGGACAGCCCAGTATAGGCCTACATAACATCCAGCTTCCCCCCGGTGAGTGAACCCAGAACTTTTTACTCATCAGTGATAGTAAAAATATACCCTGAATGATTATTCTTATTGAATATTATCCTCGTAGACCCACTTTGAGCAGTGCACCAGATTCCCTAAATAACACTAAACTGTTATGATGTATGGTTCAGGGATGGTGCTTGTGCGCAGTGAGAGTGGACAGCTGTTGATGATTCCTCAGCAAGCTCTGGCCCAGATGCAGGCCCAGGCACAGGGAGGCATGGCGCCTCGGGCTGCTGCGCCAACAAGCGTGCCTCCTGGCCAGGTAAGATCACACATTCTGCCTAGGAAGAGCTTTATATATACATATATACATATATGTCTCACTTTAGTGTCAAGGTTGGTATTAAAGCTCATGTTCAGCTTCCTGCATACAGCTCAGGGAAACACCTGTTGAGCACAATATTAGTCAATTTGTAGTCAATCTGTGTAGGTGTATGGAAAGTAGTGTGCTAGTACATTAATTTGTTGCATTATTAGTCTCCACTTGTGATAAATTATAAATACATACATACAGCTTTTCCTTGGTGTATTTAGATGTAATCAGTAAATGTTTTCTAGTTTTATAAAACTGGGTTTTGCACATCGTGTCATGCTTTGTGCCTTGTCTCAGGCTCCTGGAAACACCATCATCAGCAGACAAGTGGCGCCCAGCACCATCATCCGTCAAGGCTGTCCAGCTCCAACGTCACTCACGGCAACCACCACTCTTCACAGACCTCCCATCCTTCAGGTAACCCCGTCTGTGGGTGTCAAATAATTTCTTCATATGTTCATTCTGCTTGTTGCACATTGTTTTGTGTCCATTACTCACGCAAGCTGCAAACTGAGGATGGTACAAAATGCCTCATTCAGCGTTTGATATTGTGTTATAGTGCACCATAATGTTACTGGCTTGTGTGTGGATGTGACACTAGAGGGATCTTATGAGTGTATTTTTCCTCCATGAAAATGATGCAAACTCTCATTCTCTAGAAGATGTGATGTTTTATAGTGTGAACACATGTCTCCATCGTCTGGGTTTATTGGTAATCCTGAACCTTGTTTCCTGGATTTACTATAGTAGAGTTGACTAGACTTGAAGGAATTATACTTATTTATGAGGAGTTTTATGTGTGTTACACGTCAGCAGATTTGCCAGTTACAAATAAAACAACCACAAAATGATTGCACCACGGGAGTGCTTACTTCTTTCCTGATGTCGTAAAACCAATACATTGTAGTTATTTTCTTTTGAGGAAGAGCATCCAACTGAAATCTAGCGCAGCAGAAGCGCACCTGTTTCCTTTATGAACCTGAAGTTTGATGCCCTTGATAAACTTTGAAGCAACTCTAAAACCCACACTCTGTTTTGATGACTTGAAAAGTGGGTTCTGAAACATTTGATCAACCTAAACAGCATATTATGATGGTGATGTCTGTCTTCCCAGGGCTCAGTTGGGGCTGCAGTACCAGGAATTACCCCCAGGACTGTCAGCCAAACAGCTGGGACCACAGTTGCCTCAGTAACAGTGAGCAAAGTGAGTTGTATTAAGCTCAAGGGATCAGATAGAGCTGGGTGTCTGCATGTGCTGAAGACAATTACAGTATAATAAAGGAAGGAAAAGCATGCTGCGATGTATAACGTGGTTATCCACAAGTGAGACTTTAATTTGTTCATAATCTGAATGTTTTGTTTTTTGCAGGAGACGATGGAGAATGTGAAGAAATGTAAGAACTTCCTGTCTACATTGATCAAGCTGGCATCCACTGGGAAGCAATCAACAGAGACTGCAGCCAGTGTGAGAGAGCTGGTCAAGGACCTGCTGGTGAGTGAGCTGTACATACAGGAGACACACAGAAACCTCTCAGCTGCCATATTTTGTTTGTCATTTGACAAGGATATGGACAAATGAAAACTCTAGAATATAGTCATTTATTTAAAAGTAAAAAAAAAAAAAAAAAAATCCAGCTGTCCTTTTAAAGGTCCAGTGTGAAGGATTTAGGGGGATATATTTGCAGAAACGGGATATAATAAGTGTGTTTTCTTCAGTGTATACTCACTGAGAAATAACAGTGGTTGTGTTTTCATTACCTTAGAATGAGCTGTTTATGTCTACATAGGGAGCGGGTCCTCATCTATAGTGCCCACCATGTTGCACCATCATGTTTCTGCAGTAACCCTGAACAGACAAACCAAACACTGGCTCTAGATTTGTGGCCAATATAGTTAGCATCCCCTCTGCAACAAGAGTGTTGAAGAGACACTGATATATAACGTGAAACTACTTTATTCAGTGTCCTACCAGTTTAAATAACAAGGTCCATTTGTTTTGGTGAGGAAAAGATCTCTGCAGATAACTCCCAAACTTTTGAATCTAAAATTATTAGAGGAAAAAAGTAAGCACATGTTAGCAGGTGCCTGTCAAGATGCTGAGCAGCATTGGAGAAACACAGCCTTGTAATGTGAAACTGCTCTAGTCAGTGTTCTTACTGGTTTTAATCAGCTGGTCAGTTTGTTTTGTAGAGGAAGAGACCTCTGCAGATAATTTGGCTCACTGTAAAAACAATGAACAATAAGAAATTCTAATGAGGAGAAGTTGCAGCTGGTTTTAGTCCGCAGTCCTCACTGCCAGATACCACTAAAGCCCCCTAAATCTTACACTCTGCACCTTTAAGAGTAGAAAACCTTCAGCCAAGAGAAGCATCATCTGTACCTGCTAATGTGACAGCTCTCACTCTGAGCTCTTTATGCCTGTATATTGTACTAGGAGGGCAGACTGGAAGCTGAGGAATTCACCAGCAGATTGTACAAAGAGCTCAACTCTTCACCCCAACCTTACCTTGTGCCTTTCCTCAAGGTAAAAAAGATGACATTCTCTTGTTATTGTCACTGATATATTTTCTCAGACCATAGGAAACCATCGCCAAATGAATGTCATCTTTGAGTGCATTTCTGTAATATATATTGCCTGTTTATCGCCTGTAGAGAAGCCTCCCAGCCTTGAGGCAGCTCACTCCAGACTCAGCAGCCTTCATCCAGCAGAGTCAGCTCTCCCAGACATCCTCAGGTCCAGTCCCCTCCACCTCACCCATCCCCACCACAGTGGTCCTGGGCAGCCCAGCGCCCCGCCTCACTGCCCCAGTCTGCAGGCCCCAGCTCCAGCCAGGCATTAGCAAACCAGGACAGACCCCCTCACTGGTAAACTGGCTAATGCATTCTCAGATATCAGCTCAACTAAAATCTATAACTTTGAGAGCCATTTATATAAAATATGATGCATCTCAAACATTTCCTTTCCCTCAAATTGCACATTGAAGCATACATGTCACCGCGGTAATAATGATCTGCATTTGGAACTTCACCCTTTAAGGTTATCCAGCCTCAGCAGCAGAGAGCGATGCTGAGACCTCAGGTAGCCTTACCGACGACCCCCATGGTGACTCTCAGGAATCAGGCCCCTGGTCGCATCATGCTGGGACAGCAGCAGGTCCAGCTGAAAGAGCTGCAACCAGGTAAGGATGTCAGTGTATAAACACCACTGTCTGTGCATTTTTATGTGGGTGACCTGCAGTATTTATTGTGATTTTGTGTGTCTCTGCCAGTTCCTGTGAGGCCGGAGGTGCCAGTGGTTTCTAAACAAGTCTCTGCTGCAGCCCTGACTCTGGCTCAGAAGAACAAGCTGAAAGAGGCTGGTGGTACTTTCAAGTAAGAACGATGACAGAATTCAGATCAGTTTTAATCACACAGGTTTCAGCATTAGCATCACCTGGAGGTGGAGCATTTAATTTTGGTACATTTTCACCGCCCTCAGCAAAAAAACCTTGTGTTCATACCATTTATATTTTAAAAATGCTATGTGGCTGGAGAAATAAGTGGCAGTTCATAGTGATTTAGCAGAGTTTCAGTGCTATTCTTGCCACACCTCTGTCTACAGAGATGATGACGACATCAACGATGTGGCCTCCATGGCTGGAGTGAACCTATCAGAGGAAAGCGCTAATATCCTAGCAACCAACTCTGGACTAGTGGGAGCGGTGACACATTCCTGCAAGGACGAGGCTTTTCTCTCCTGTGCTGTTCTACAGAGGAGAATGCAGGAGATAGGTGAGATACTTACAACGTTGCTGACAATACAGCATCCATCCATCTGCCCCCTAAAGCCCCAACGTTCTTTTTTTTTTTTTTCTTTTTTTCAGGTAGGAGGCACGGTGTGACAGACCTGGGTGCGGAGGTGGTGAACTTTGTCTCCCACGCTACTCAGCAGCGGCTCCAGAACCTGCTGGAGAAGGTTTCCCAAGTGGCCCAGCAGAGAAACACCAATTTCAAGGTTTGTTTGCAGCGTCATTATAGAGAGACTCATACTAGTGTAAATGTCAGATACATCTTACGGCATTTTGATTTCATATACAGTATGCACTAATTTCTCTGTAATCCTTTCCTTTTTTTCCTGGGATTACATTGTGATACTGTTGTGTCTTAGCACGAGGATGACAATTATGAGCAGAGCAGTGATGTTCGTGCTCAGCTCAAGTTCTTTGAGCAGCTGGACCAGCTAGAGAAACAACGGAAGGAGGAACAGGAGAGAGAGATCCTCCTAAAGGCAGCTAAGGTACAGCATCACTGACAGACTCCACAATAATATGTCCATAGGTTATCTATGAAATTCATTTACACAAGTGATTATTGTAGTTAAAGGTAATGGAATAACTTTGTGGTAAGTAGCGTCCGTGGATTCAGATACATGCTCTTAAATAGAGCATAAATAAATTGCCTTTTAATAGACTGAGAGGTTTTGGTGTTTTCACTGATAAATGCATTCTGTAATATATACCTAGATGAAATACTCTTTGTGAGATTGAAACAACATCTTATGTAACCATCAAAACATGCATTCTTGCCGTGGCTTATTACATTCAGCAGGCATGCCATCGAAGATCCTCTAGATTTAAACGGACTTTCAGCAGTTTCAAACATCCAGTTTCATTATTTCAAGGCCATACTGTGACAGCAGTTTTTTATGTTTAGATGAAATCAGCCCATCTATTAATAAAAGCAGGTGTGTTACAAATGCTGGTTTGTTTGGGCTTCATTTAGTGTTATAGTATCTCGCAGATATTGTCTTCTCCAGAGGCACATTAATATTCTAGAAAGTTTGACAAAAGGTCGCTTGCGATTGATTTTGACTCAACCTCTGGATGCCTGTTAGAATGTAACTGGAACAGTTTCTAACAAATGTACTTTGTGATATATTAAATGGCACTGGGGATGATATGTATGGTATGTGACATTACAAATTCATATGTAAGTGTTTTTTATTTAATTATAGTGCAATATAAAATGATGTAGCTCTAAATGTTAAAGTTGATGGATAAGGGCCATTCAGGGTCTTAAACAAACAAGTAGTTGATATAGCATGCACTTTTCAAACTCAGAAACTTTTCTATGGCAGATATTCATGCAGAATGCGCAAACATAGCCAAATTACACTGCATCTCTAGTCCAACACACCCTGGGCTTTGGTCTTTCTCCTGCCAGCATCAGTTATTAATGTGTCTTGCTTTTTGGCCTTTCAGTCTCGAGCCCGGCAAGAGGACCCAGAGCAGTTGCGTCTGAAACAGAAGGCAAAAGAGGTAGGATTGGAGAAGGAGGGCGGTCAACTCGTGTCTGTCTCTGTATGTTTAAGCACTCCCTGTATGCTTGATTTTCATGTTGGAATGTGTGCGTTGTCCAGATGCAGCAGCAGGAGCTGGCTCAGATGAGACAGAGGGAGGCCAACCTGACGGCTCTGGCAGCCATCGGCCCCAGGAAGAAGAGGAAGATTCTGGACTCTCCATCCTCCTCTGCTGCAGCTGAGGTAACACCGATCACAGTACATTCCCCATATAGTGTTTATCCTGGGCCAGCTAAGCCTGTCACAAAGTCACCATAAATCAGGGGTGTCAAACTCATTTTAGTTCATGGGCCACATACAGAGACAAATCATCCAACAAAACAAAACACCAAAGTTAAAATGCCAGTGACAGCAATGTTAACTTCAGGGTACAGTTAAAATGCTGCTTTCTTTGTCAGTGTAAAACACTGATTACAGGAAAAGCTAATGTTAGTGCTAGCAGTCAGGTCTTTACTCCAGTGACTGTATCCACCAGACAAAGTTAATTTAGTGACGAGCTTTCACTGACAGCCTGCACCACCCTGACAGAAAGCTGCTGTCAGTCGTCTGTGCTCTTCACATACCTGGAGAAAATAATATAATGAAGCTGCCCATTAGTTCTGGCTCATGAACTCACGCACATTGTTGGCTGACTCTTGTAATTACAGATCACATTTAAACAAGTTACCAGTCACATTCATTTAATACAACGAGACAGCCTTCATAATATGACAAACCTTTACTCACCGTGCTGCAGCTGCTGGTTATGCTCAGTCCTACCTGCTACATATCACTGGTTTCGTTAATTGATTTCTCCTTTGACCACAAATCTCTGCCTGTTCTAGATTTTGATCGCCTTGGTGAACATTGTTTTCTTTATCTCTACACGTGTCAGGTTCTGCTCTGTTAAGTGTTTAGGGGTTTCTTTCTCTCCACGTTGAATCTTGCACTGTTGTTTGGATTCCCTGGGGAGCTCCACAAGAGCAGCACCTGCTCTGTGAAATGAGCATCCAACCATTTGCTCAGATAAATGGCCCTGTGTTCTTTAATTGTCGCTGACAGGAATTGGCATATGAAAAACAAATGTTCAGGAAACAATGAGCAACATCTTTTCTCTTTATTTACTTACTTTGACAAAGGTTGCAGTAATTTGAAGATGGTGTTTATTCGTTAACCTTCCCTGTCTCCCAGTGACAATGCTGCTTTTGTGCGGCTTTTCTGCATTTATAATGGTTATTGAAAAACAGGAAAAACCGATGTCGCAGAGTTGTATTGTCTGTTACGTACAATGCAAATTGCTATAGCAGTGAATGATAAGTGGGATAGTTGTTACCAAATTAAACAAACACCATTGGAAAAGACACTTTAACAAATATTGTTATATTTTTCTATAAGCAACAGAGGCCATGGCTGAGGGCTTCCTAAATAATCAACATCGCATTGCTGGCAAAACCACCACCTTATGTCTGTGGTCACACAAACAGATTTGCGTCAAACACTAGCCACTCTCATAACTTACTCTCGTTGAGGAAAAAAAAGTTCTAATGACTTTAATGAAGATAACAGTTCATTTGCTAACATGCATTCAGCCATTACATTTCTTTTGTCACACTGTCAGTGCTGTTCAGGGTTGTGGGGTTTATCTACTTAAGCCGTTTATCCATTACTCTTAGCTAACCATTTTAGACATTTGTCCATTATACCTAGTTAACTATCTTTGCTAACTATTTCAGCAATTTATCTGTTTCTTTTAGCTATGTCCTTTACGCTTAGTGAGCTATCTTAGCTAAAGTTAACAATTTTAACCATTTATCCATGACTTTTAGCTTTTTGTTTCAGCCATTATTCCATTAATTTTATCTTAGTCAAGTATCTATAGCTCTTAGCTAACAATATCAGCCATTTACTCACCCATAACTTTTAGTTCTTTATTTCTATCATTTATCCATTACGTTGCTATTTCATCCATTTGTCCAAGCTATTTTTCACCACTGATCCATTACTCTTTGCTATTTCAGCCATTCATTCATTACTTTTAGCTATTTCAGCCATTCATTCATTACTTTTAGCTAACTATTTCAGCCATTCATTCATTACTTTTAGCTTACTATTTCAGCCATTCATTCATTACTTTTAGCTAACTATTTCAGCCATTCATTCATTACTTTTAGCTTACTATTTCAGCCATTCATTCATTACTTTTAGCTTACTACTTCAGCCATTCATTCATTACTTTTAGCTAACTATTTCAGCTATTCATTCATTACTTTTAGCTTACTATTTCAGCCTTTCATTCATTACTTTTAGCTAACCATTTCAGCCATTCATTCATTACTTTTAGCTAACTATTTCAGCCATTCCTTCATTACCTTTAACTTACTATTTCAGCCATTCCTTCATTACCTTTAACTTACTATTTCAGCCATTCATTCATTACTTTTAACTTACTATTTCAGCCATTCATTCATTACTTTTAGCTTACTATTTCAGCCATTCATTCATTACTTTTAGCTAACTATTTCAGCCATTCATTCATTACTTTTAGCTTACTATTTCAGCCATTCATTCATTACTTTTAGCTAATTATTTCAGCCATTCATTCATTACTTTTAGCTATTTCAGCCATTCATTCATTACTTTTAGCTAACTATTTCAGCCATTCATTCATTACTTTTAGCTTACTATTTCAGCCATTCATTCATTACTTTTAGCTAACTATTTCAGCCTTTCATTCATTACTTTTAGCTAACTATTTCAGCCATTCATTCATTACTTTTAGCTTACTACTTCAGCCATTCATTCATTACTTTTAGCTAACTATTTCAGCTATTCATTCATTACTTTTAGCTTACTATTTCAGCCTTTCATTCATTACTTTTAGCTAACCATTTCAGCCATTCATTCATTACTTTTAGCTAACTATTTCAGCCATTCCTTCATTACCTTTAACTTACTATTTCAGCCATTCATTCATTACTTTTAACTTACTATTTCAGCCATTCATTCATTACTTTTAGCTTACTATTTCAGCCATTCATTCATTACTTTTAGCTAACTATTTCAGCCATTCATTCATTACTTTTAGCTTACTATTTCAGCCATTCATTAATTACTTTTAGCTAACTATTTCAGACATTCATTCATTACTTTTAGCTAACTATTTCAGCCATTCATTCATTACTTTTAGGTTACTATTTCAGCCATTCATTCATTACTTTTAGCTTACTACTTCAGCCATTCATTCATTACTTTTAGCTAACTATTTCAGCTATTCATTCACTACTTTTAGCTTACTATTTCAGCCTTTCATTCATTACTTTTAGCTAACCATTTCAGCCATTCCTTCATTACCTTTAACTTACTATTTCAGCCATTCATTCATTACTTTTAACTTACTATTTCAGCCATTCATTCATTACTTTTAGCTTACTATTTCAGCCATTCATTCATTACTTTTAGCTAACTATTTCAGCCATTCATTCATTACTTTTAACTTACTATTTCAGCCATTCATTCATTACTTTTAGCTAACTATTTCAGCCATTCATTCATTACTTTTAGCTAATTATTTCATTCATTCATTCATTACTTTTAGCTATTTCAGCCATTCATTCATTACTTTTAGCTAACTATTTCAGCCATTCATTCATTACTTTTAGCTTACTATTTCAGCCATTCATTAATTACTTTTAGCTAACTATTTCAGCCATTCATTAATTACTTTTAGCTAACTATTTCAGCCATTCATTCATTACTTTTAGCTTACTACTTCAGCCATTCATTCATTACTTTTAGCTAACTATTTCAGCTATTCATTCATTACTTTTAGCTTACTATTTCAGCCTTTCATTCATTACTTTTAGCTAACCATTTCAGCCATTCATTCATTACTTTTAGCTAACTATTTCAGCCATTCCTTCATTACCTTTAACTTACTATTTCAGCCATTCATTCATTACTTTTAACTTACTATTTCAGCCATTCATTCATTACTTTTAGCTTACTATTTCAGCCATTCATTCATTACTTTTAGCTAACTATTTCAGCCATTCATTCATTACTTTTAACTTACTATTTCAGCCATTCATTCATTACTTTTAGCTAACTATTTCAGCCATTCATTCATTACTTTTAGCTAACTATTTCAGCCATTCATTCATTACTTTTAGCTAACTATTTCAGCCATTCATTCATTACTTTTAACTTACTATTTCAGCCATTCATTCATTACTTTTAGCTTATTTTAGCCATTCATTCATTACTTTTAGCTAACTATTTCAGCCATTCATTCATTACTTTTAACTATTTCAGCCATTCATTCATTACTTTTAGCTTATTTCAGCCATTCATTCATTACTTTTAGCTAACTATTTCAGCCATTCATTCATTACTTTTAACGTACTATTTCAGCCATTCATTCATTACTTTTAGCTAACTATTTCAGCCATTCATTCATTACTTTTAGCTTACTATTTCAGCCATTCATTCATTACTTTTAGCTTATTTCAGCCATTCATTCATTACTTTTAGCTAACTATTTCAGCCATTCATTCATTACTTTTAACGTACTATTTCAGCCATTCATTCATTACTTTTAGCTAACTATTTCAGCCATTCATTCATTACTTTTAGCTTACTATTTCAGCCATTCATTCATTACTTTTAGCTTATTTCAGCCATTCATTCATTACTTTTAGCTAACTATTTCAGCCATTCATTCATTACTTTTAGCTTACTATTTCAGCCATTCATTCATTACTTTTAGCTTATTTCAGCCATTCATTCATTACTTTTAGCTA
This sequence comes from Epinephelus lanceolatus, assembly GCF_041903045.1. Lineage (NCBI taxonomy): Eukaryota > Metazoa > Chordata > Actinopteri > Perciformes > Serranidae > Epinephelus > Epinephelus lanceolatus. The sequence goes on from NC_135734.1 coordinate 22,871,458, forward strand.
ACTATTTCAGCCATTCATTCATTACTTTTAACGTACTATTTCAGCCATTCATTCATTACTTTTAGCTAACTATTTCAGCCATTCATTCATTACTTTTAGCTTACTATTTCAGCCATTCATTCATTACTTTTAGCTAACTATTTCAGCCATTCATTCATTACTTTTAGCTAACTATTTCAGCCATTCATTCATTACTTTTAGCTTATTTCAGCCATTCATTCATTACTTTTAGCTAACTATTTCAGCCATTCATTCATTACTTTTAACGTACTATTTCAGCCATTCATTCATTACTTTTAGCTAACTATTTCAGCCATTCATTCATTACTTTTAGCTTACTATTTCAGCCATTCATTCATTACTTTTAGCTTATTTCAGCCATTCATTCATTCATTACTTTTAGCTAACTATTTCAGCCATTCATTCATTACTTTTAACGTACTATTTCAGCCATTCATTCATTACTTTTAGCTAACTATTTCAGCCATTCATTCATTACTTTTAGCTTACTATTTCAGCCATTCATTCATTACTTTTAGCTTATTTCAGCCATTCATTCATTACTTTTAGCTAACTATTTCAGCCATTCATTCATTACTTTTAGCTTACTATTTCAGCCATTCATTCATTACTTTTAGCTTATTTCAGCCATTCATTCATTACTTTTAGCTAACTATTTCAGCCATTCATTCATTACTTTTAACGTACTATTTCAGCCATTCATTCATTACTTTTAGCTAACTATTTCAGCCATTCATTCATTACTTTTAGCTTACTATTTCAGCCATTCATTCATTACTTTTAGCTTACTATTTCAGCCATTCATTCATTACTTTTAGCTAACTATTTCAGCCATTCATTCATTACTTTTAGCTAACTATTTCAGCCATTCATTCATTACTTTTAGCTTATTTCAGCCATTCATTCATTACTTTTAGCTAACTATTTCAGCCATTCATTCATTACTTTTAACGTACTATTTCAGCCATTCATTCATTACTTTTAGCTAACTATTTCAGCCATTCATTCATTACTTTTAGCTTACTATTTCAGCCATTCATTCATTACTTTTAGCTTATTTCAGCCATTCATTCATTACTTTTAGCTTACTATTTCAGCCATTCATTCATTACTTTTAACGTACTATTTCAGCCATTCATTCATTACTTTTAGCTAACTATTTCAGCCATTCATTCATTACTTTTAGCTTACTATTTCAGCCATTCATTCATTACTTTTAGCTTATTTCAGCCATTCATTCATTACTTTTAGCTAACTATTTCAGCCATTCATTCATTACTTTTAGCTTACTATTTCAGCCATTCATTCATTACTTTTAGCTTATTTCAGCCATTCATTCATTACTTTTAGCTTAATATTTCAGCCATTCATTATTTTTTTTGTTTCAATATTTTATTGGTTTTATGTTGTGTTGTTAAGTTACCAAAATCCAACATCTTCCAAACACAGGGTGATTAGACGTCCCTGTTTTCCAGGACAGTCCCTGTTTTGGTGGCTTGTCCCCAGCTGGAGCTGTCCCCTGAAATGTCCCCGTTTCTAGCTGCAGGGCTGCCAACTCTCAACACACTGACTCTAAGATTCATGTAATTAACACTTGTCACATGTTGCACGCCAGGTGTCCATTTTCTCACAGAGAGAAAAACAAATTTCTAACTAATAATTAGGCCAAACTGCACGTGCCTATAAATGTTTAGAAACAGTAGGGACTGATTACCACTCTCACTTTGTGGTGTTTTATCCAACAAGTTGTTAATCATGCATTTTGTTAGATATCCATCCAGTCAGTCCTCACAATCAGCAGCTACCAGTAGTTTCTCCATACAGAGCGTTTGTTTTTATCTCTTTGCCTCCACAAGTCAATGGTTAGTTGCTTCTCTGTGTGCACATGAGGACACTGCGGGTTTGTGAACCCAGCAGTCTGGCCAGATCTTAGTCTGGTGCGCCCTGCCAAACAGGTGCCATCACACTTTCGGTAGTTTGCACTTGTGGCGCTGGTAAACCTGGGCTGCACTTGGGCATGAAAGAACATCCCTGAGGGAGTTAAAAGCAGAGCGAGAACTTTTTAAGTGATTGACAATTTTCAGTGGAGCTGTGTGAAAAGTTTTTAATGTGTCAGTCACCAACACACTGGTTGATATGTGGAAGAAAGTGTGTAAACTAAATAATCAAAATGACACGTTTGATGTATGTTTAATGTTTAATTTGCCCAGCTGGCATTAATACCTTAACCACTGTTTGAAAAAGCATGTTGTAAAATGAAGCTATTGTTAGTGTCAAAACACTTAACTTAGCTGACTGAAGGATGTTTTCAAGTTTTCGTACTTTTAAGTGAACTCATGGTGATTGATCAGCATCATTTAGGCTATGATTTCTGGAGACTGGCGAGTATGCTGACTGATTATTGTCATTGCACAATACAGGATTGCATAATGAAATGTGGTTGTAGCCTCCTCCACACTCCACACAGAAGAAGTATAAAAAGATGATCAGGATATGTAAATTAGAATACAATATAAACAATAAAACAGGCAATAAAATAGAACAAAAGCACTGTCGCCTCACAGCAAGAGGGTTCCTGGTTCAATCCCGGGTGTGGGAGTCCTTCTGTGCGGAGTTTGCATGTTCTCCCCGTGTCAGTGTGGGGTTTTCTCCGGGTACTCTGGCTTCTATCCGTAGGTGTGAATGTGAGTGTGAATGGTTGTCTGTCTCTATGTGTCAGCCCTGTGATAGTCTGGTGACCTGTCCTGGGTGTATGCCGCCTCTCGCCCAATGTAAGCTGGGATAGGCTCCAGCCCCCCTGCGACCCTCAAGAGGATAAGGGGTTAGAAAATGGATAGATGGATGGATGGATAGTTGTAACGTATGGAGAACAAAACCCCATGTTAACGCCCACACACCCTGAGATTCTAAAATCATTAGACATTTAAAAAATTGGCAAAACGATTTTCATGCCAACCAAAATTTAACGTCTTACTGACATCCATTGCCAGCTGGGAACTCCCCTAGCAGCTGCACAAGTAGAGCCCTGGGGTTCAAGTGCTCCTGGTTGGGAATCACTGACCTAAACTGCATGTCTTTGGAGGGTGGGGGGAATCTGTAGCAACCCATGCAGGAGAACATGCAAACTCTGCACAGGAGGGCCCCAGCCAGACGGTGCCTTCAAACAGTGCGCACACTCAGCCACTCTGCTGCTCCTTATTGGTCAACATTATTAATTTTAATGTGAAAATATGAAAGATATGTGAGTAAAGGTGCATGCAAATTATTCTTTGGGTCTTCTGATCAGACTACACAAATTACAGATACCACAAGCCCCCCTCTAAACCTCTCTCTGTCCCTCCCATCTTGCAGGGATCAGGAACAGGTTCCTCTCTGTCTGGTGGGGCTGGCTCATCAGGATCCAGACCGACACGGCAGCGCATCACACGCGTCAATCTCAGGGACCTGCTCTTCTGTTTGGAGAACGAGAGATCTACCAGTCACTCCCATTTCCTCTACAAGGGCTTTCTCAAATAGGCTTGATGTCAGAGAGGAGAGGAGGGAAACGTATGTGGAGAGACCAACGGCTCCCACCGCACGGAGAGCATAAGAGACTCTCATAAATGAAGAGGAGGAGCGCAGCGACTTGGCACATTTCAAGGCTTTTCAGATATACCTGATAAGCTGAGTACAGTAGTAGCCATATTGGATGGCCTCTCTACCTCTCTCCTCAAATAATGCCTATTTTGTTTCATAGCAGTCATGGACTAATGCGACTATCTACCCTGTACAACTTTTCAAGAAAGTGCAAAAACTGATTACATGTGTTCTGAGGAAAGGTTTATGTTTGAACTAATGACTTATTGTACAATTATGCACTGTCACACAGTACAGTTTATTTTCATATTATTTGTATATGCATTAGGCATTAAAGCAATGGAAATCAGCGCATTTGATTTAATAGACCACCAACTAATTTTATTGAAGAATTTTATTTTTGATTTAACTGAATTAGTTTGAACTCCAAACTGTGTAACCTACTGAGTTGCCTTCCTAACTATGAATAAGCCATATAGCCATCCCGAAGCAATTAACCCTGCTGTAACTCATGAAGCAGTAGTTCGCTCTGTATCTGTCATCTCCATTACTTGATTCTTTTTTTTTTCTGCATATTTATTTACTAAACGCAAGCTTAAATTAATGTTTAGTTATTTATTTAATTTCATGTGACACCTCAGTGGTTTCATGTAGCTTAAATTCAAAACAACAAGCATTTACCTGCATAGGATATGTTTAAAATCAGTTTTGGGTGTGTAGATTTCAGTGTGTGAAGAGAGGTTTCTTTTGTTGTTGTTGTTGTTTTTTAATCTTTTAAATTGTTCTTTTAAAATTAGTTTGACATTTGTTGATTTCTAAAACTTAAATAGGCTTCCGAAGGCTTTTAACCCGTATTGCTATACCAAACATACATCTACCTGAAAGTGATTTCTATTTTTGTAGCTGCCCACCAACACGCATTTTTACTCTTTCAATAGCGACTGACAGTGTCCTCCGACTTAAGAAAGTGGAGTTTCTTCCTGTATATTTGTAAATGTTACACCTAAAGTTTTACACATGGTTTTGTATAGAATTGAGAATTTACCCATACAGCATAAAGAAAAACACATTTTCTCTATTAAAAAAAAGTTTGAATAAATAATGATTTTACAGTAACTGCTTTGGTTTAGTATTGTCTTGGTGTTATATTGCATCGCACTAGAGGGCAGCATTGCATTATGATTACATCTGGCTGAGTGCTGCATGCGGAACTGAGGATATTGGGGCTTTGTACATGAATGAGTTGAATGCCTTTAATTCCTTCTTACTCTACCTGTTCACAGATAATTCCACTTAATCCTCTAACATCTGTAAAGCCACATGTAGTACACACTGTGTGTCCCCTGGGTATCTACTGAGCACAACTCCCATGAGCAGAACACACAGCTCTCAGCCTAGAATAAAATCACACACACACAGTCTGCTACCAGTCTGTGCTGCTCTTTGTTGGGCTGTCTTGTTTGAGTCCGTCTCCATTATCAGCCCAACACACGGGTGCATTGGCAACAGCTGCAACATCAGCTGCGAACATTCACCACAACCATGGGCTGGAAATAATTAGGCCATTCTGCCACTGGGACAGTTGCCTGATGGTACAATGATTGGGAGCAGCTTTCGTATCTGCGTTGACCAAAGAGGAACAATAAGTGTATATTTGGAACCATCAGTGGTGATGAGCTACAATTTCATTTTCCATAATGAAAGTACATCTGGGAGCCACTAGGTGGCAATTTCACCACATTACAGGATTCATCTGCAGCTAACATGAACTGAAACAGCAGGTTCTTCTAAAACCTTGTTACATTTGGTCGAGTTCAGTGTTCACATGTTCATGTTTCGCTCTGCTGGACACGCTTAACACAGACTCCTAGTCCAACCTATCCGGCACTACCATTTAGCAAAACAGTTGGAGTAAAAGAGAGAGGGAAACAGTCTGGATTGTCAATAATATCACAGCATTATGCTGCTGTGAGAAGAGCTCGATAAAAGCCAGGCCTTCAGTCGTGGTGCTGGTGACTCAGGTAAGGCCTCGCCCCTTGTGCCTCGGCCCAATCCAATATTTTTCCTAGTAATCCTCCTTCCACTCCTCAACACTACTGCTCTTTCAGAGTTAAGTCCACATAAGCTCCCACTTGAGTGCCAGAGGCAGAGCAACAACAGGGATGGTGCGGTTGCCTAGCGACGTCTCAGTCACTGCACCTGAGGGTCTTGGGCAAACACCCTGAGCCTGCCAGAGGGAAGAGAAGAGAAGAGAAGTAACATCACTGCTTTCTTCCATGACATTTATTAAAGGGGACTGTTATTAATTTGTAACATTTGTTGTTGTCATTTTTGCTGTCACCCTGGGGTGACATTATATAATAAACCATACTCAAAGCAAGTTTATTTGTGTGTGTGTGCAGACACGCACATGCCATGACTGTTTGTCTATACATTGCTACGGGTAATTTTGTCTGATTCTGAGATGGGATTTGACTGCTCTGACGGCGCTTCTCAGCAGGGTGTTTCTCTCGTACTTTTATGATAAAATTCGTTGCTTGTTTACGCTCACAGAGGGGCTCAGTTTTAATGATGGTTGGAGGCCGATGAAACCTCCCCCAGCCCACATTACTCACACGAATCAGATGGATATGGAAATCTTTATTGAGGTGAAACCCCTATAGCAAGATGAATAAGAAGGTTGTGATACTTTTTCCATTGACATTACTTTGCAAACCAATGAATTAAAAAAACTCCATCCGTAATCCCACAGTATTCACGCTGAGAGACAAATGCAATACTAAAAGTCAGTTAATTAATTTTATCCTTTTCAACGCCTCCTTGCATATTGTTGATTAAGCTTTGAGCTTATGAATAAAACTCTCTCCAAGGAGGAACATGAGAATGTGATTTGGATGAACTGATGTGGCAAACTGTGTGATCCAGTCGCCGCTCTTTATCATCCATTAAGATGCACAAATCCACCAGCCTATAACCACTTTTATCCCGAACTGAAAGAGAATTATTTTCAGCCTTTCCAAAATAACCAGACCCTGAAATATTACATGCAAGAACAGTTCACTGGTTTACACCTCATCGCAAGTCCGTTTGCTGTGCGTCCCTGCCCTTGTTCCACCCAGGTAAATGCTGACTTTAGGACTCTTTTGTTATGGGGTCGACCGGGGCAGTCTGCTTTGGCCTGGAGATACTATAATAAGGCCAGTGTTTATGACTGCTCCTGAAATGGGTTTGTAAGCGCGGCTGAACCTGTGAGCTATTGACGCGGGGGTTAATAGCCTGTTGGCCTCTTTAATGGAGCTGAATCAGGTCAAGCAGCAGGCGTCGTCAGCCCACAGGAGAGGAACATCTCCATTTACAAAGTCACCTCCTATATGAGGTGGGACGGGACTCAAAATATGTTGAGCAGACACACCTGTGGTTCAGACAGAGAAATGTGTGACATGAACTGAGACACAAACTTTAACACACAGGAACAAACAAGCTAAGGTGTCAGACTTGACAGGACAGGCTGATGTAAAAGTCAGGCTTTTGCATTTTAACCCATTGATCTCACTGAGTTGATCTTGCTTTCATCATCAAACCTCTTCATCAACTTACTTTACTGAGTGTCAAGTATTAGTCTACTATTTTCACCATGTTAGTTTTGCGTGTTAGCATGCTAACATTTGCCAAGGGAGGCTCATGGAAATATTGGTTTTGCAGATATTTGGTAAACTTAAGTATTGAACAACATGGTTATGCCATCAAAGTGATTAATTAATATAGTTAGTTAATATATTTCTCAGGTAAGTGAAAACTATGACCTGCTGGTGCCCTCAGAGGAAAAGTCAGGGGATCATCTTTTGCCAAAAACACACAAAGCAGCGGTGAAGCGCAGCTGCCATGCCCTGTGGCTGCCATTCAAGCTCAATGAGCTATGGCTGTTTGATTCTGCAGCACAGTGCGGCCAAACTGAAAGCTGAAGATAGTTAAAGATAGTTTAACTTTTGTCGGCAAATTGCGTCCAGAGAATACCAGCAGCCAGTCCTGGGACTCCTGTGACACGTTGACTTATGTTACAAAAAATGTCTTCCTGCTTGAAACCCACAACACGCCTCCAGACCACAACAAAAAAATGTAACTATTGCTGTGAGCTGCGGCTTGGTGTGTCTTTGTTGTTAAGATTCATCCTCTGGGCACCATGAAAATCTGTACCAAACTTCATAAGAATATAGTTGCTAAGACATGACAGTAAAAAATAGTGTCAATCTCAAGGTGCAGGAGAAAAACGGGTATGCATGTACCTTTCTAAAATTCCATGGCAATCAATTTAACAGTTTTTGAGATGTTCCAGCCTGGACCAAAGCAGTGGACCGACAACATTGGCATCCATGGAGCCACCCTGATAGCATGGCTAAAAATGGTCAAACTCAGCCATATGATAAACCATGTTAAATAAAATGTCTACAGATTTTGATCCAGGAAAACAAAACAAAACAAAACAAAATGAAAAGCAATATACATGACCATTAGACATGACATTCACCTTCTCCTGATGCCCTTTGTAAGATTCAGAAAGGCAAAAAATATTACGTACAAAATGTGTTATGTGTTGAGTGGTAAATCCCCATGAAACATTACGACAATAATGGTCTTAAGATGGAGAAAGGAGTTTACATACATAAGAAACACATAAGAACAGAGTCAACACGCTGCATCTAGCCAGCTCACACTGGCATCATTTCTCCCCATCATGTTATTGTAATATCATCATTACATTTACAAGATAAATTCTGTGTGGTGGTCAATTATTTATTTATACTAATGAGTGTGCTGTACATCCATTATTCATGGTAAGCTTTGCTCTGTCGTCCTGGAGTGATGCTGACAGAGCGAAATGGAGGGGCAGATGGGAATGGAAGCTTGATTGTACCCCAAAGGACACCAGAGACTGACTTGGCTGTGAAGGAATCATCTCCACCACCATTTAGACATGTAGCCAGTGTCCCGGGGAAGGCACTTAACCTGTGGCTAAGGTGAAGAATTACATCCAGTTGATTAGAGCAGCCGCTCTGCTCGAGGACGCAGCTTGAATTTCCAGCTGCACTCTAGCATGTAATCACACAGAGAAGTCTGTCTCTGAAGAGCTGCTCAGCATCAGCGGCAGCACCACAGGTTTCATGTACTTGTGCTGAGGATGTCAACAAATAACACAAGAGCAACCCCACGATGCATCACTCATGGTAATTATAGGATAGATGTTTCCGAATATGACAAGAATGTTTGGGCAGTTGTGTGAATATTCACTGTGCTAGTGTCAAAACTCATAATTAGAGGGTGTAGTTGTCGAAATATCCTCACTTTGAGTCTCCGGTGTGTGTCAGGCTTCAAAAATACTGGATCCTACAATCCCCATCATGCAACTCAATAGTGTCTTTCATTAGACACCTCCCCTCCCCCAGCTTCACACCTCAAGTTGTAACACAGGCTTTCTGTTAAATATTTAATGTCTCAAGCCCGAGCTGGGATAACTTTGGAAGTTCTCTCCACAGAAGGGAGCCACAGAAGTCATTAACCAACTGTTTCCACGGGCTGAGTAGGACTACTTGTGACAAGTAAACTGAACTTCATGAGCAAAATAGTTGGAGTGCCCCCTGAAGAATTTTACTGAAGAACAAGTAGGGAAGTATTAGCAGCAAAATGTACTTAAGATTCACAAGTAAAAGCCCTCATACATCCTTTGACAGTCATATAAATTACTGATACATTAGCTTGTAAGTGGCTCAGTTATTTGCTCAGTGAAGTCAATCAGTCCTCCTATGCTGCAATATTACAGCCTGACCACATTTTACTGAGTGGCAGCAACTGTATGATAATTTGTTTGAATAAAGTTTATTGAGAGCACAATATACAAGACTCACATTGTTTGAACTTGCATACTAATATAGGCCATATAAAGTCTGACATAAACCTGAGCATGTAGTGTGTTCAAACTGCATGGTATGTGGATTTTTTGGGTGCGAGAAATGTTTGGATATAGATACTAGATTAGCAAGGATATTTTGAATATGAGACATAAGCTTATTGGACATACTGAACTGCCCCAAAATTCATTGCAGCTGTTCAGGCTGTGAAGCAGACGGTTTGATTAACCATCGGCTAAAATGATTACAAATGATGACAAGTGACATTAACACACACTTAAGAGGAAAACGGCAGAAGCTTACATATATAATGTACTGCAGAAATCATATTTAACACCGAAATATTCAATATATATATATAATATATATATATATATATATATATATATATATATATAATATTGATTTGCCTAAATACTGAATACTATTAAATTTAGTTCAGTAGTCCTGTAAAATTCACCTAAATTCAGCTAAAACATCTACATTCCCCATGATTGGCTAGTTCTTGTTGCCTTCATTGGTTGGATTAGTTAGGTTGAGGCAGGAGGAGTGAGAGTAGTTAGGGTTCCTCAGGGTAAGCCAATCAGAGGCTGTGTAAGGCAAGCCATTCCTTTACTATCCTAGGATTGGCAAGTTCCCCTTCAGTACAGGTCCTTAATGGTTATCAAGGCCAAAGCAACAGCACTGGAAGCTCCCATTGGCTCGTGTGAAGTGTCAGTGCAGAGGTCAGGAGTTTGCCTCCATTTTGGCATCCTGGCCAGTTGGGTTTTTTACATGAAGGACAGGGAAATTATGGATAAAATGTGGTGAAATATGAATGTTTGAAATGATGTGACACCAGTTAATGGATATCAATGGATGTAAAACTGTGTTTGCACTAAATATTTTTGCTGGATTTAGATCATCTGGACTACTGGCAATGTGTGAGAAATGAACTGATAACTGTGAAGGCTGTAATTCGGTCTGGGTAATATGACCCTGTAGATAATAATAATAATGCTTCATAAGTGAGTTCTAACTGTTTATTTGTTTGTTTTTTGTCTGACAGAAGCATTTACTAAGTTGCTGTGGTGGTTGTATCTTGAATTGGTCAGCACTGATGGAACTGCGAGGAGCTTAGCTTTTGAACAATATGTCGTATGATTAAACCACTTTAACAACAACAAATACAGCAGTTGTTTTACATATGGTAGTCATCAAAAAACACCTTAGGAGGGTCTGTGGATGGACTGTCAACAGTAGCCCGAACTGGTAACACTGTGATGGACATGAACCTTACTATTTAAAACACTTATGCATATGAGTAGCGCGCCTCTGATCTTGCATTTCATTGAGCAGGGTTCAAATGCACATGCTTGCCCAGGCGCACCACTGGTTTTTGGTGCTTTTTATATGGATGTGTCTTAAATATTACAGTTTCAGCAAAAATGCTTGTATTTAAGTATTGCTGAGCATATGACTGGATGAATTAGACTTGAATTATACTGCATGAGCTGTGTGAGGGTTTGTTAAAGCAGCTGTGCGGAACTTTACGTTTTCGTTGATTATAGTGCCCCCCTTTGGTTGAAGCAGTATGACACCCACAGCCTGGTGTCGTAAAATCTCGACTATAACCGGCAATTACCGCATGCACTTGTTTTGGAGAGCGAGAGGAAAATCATAAATGTTGTGGTGTAGCTCTGAATTTCTTATAAACTGAGGACAACTGCCTGCTGTATATTTGTGTTCATGGTCACAGTCACAGATAATTTTGTGGTGTTTGTTGTAACGTTACTAGACAAAAGCGGTTCACATCAGCTACATTTAGCTTGCTTATAACTTCCATGTTGTCATATATTGAAGTGAAACAACGTCTAACAAGTTGCAGTATATTCTCTAAATAAAAACAAAAATTACAGACCTGTCGAATAGGAAAAGGGCCAACTTGGGATCAGTTTTAAAACCTTTCAAATCTCTCAGCTCTCTCCACTTGGTGAATGCCCGACCGAGGTTTACACGTGTTTGGGCTCGAGCCCTATCACTGTCCCGTTTAGCCTTCTTCTGTTCTTTTTCTTTTAGATGGTGCTCCTTCTTTATCTGCCATGACATCAAAAGTACAACCAAGTCCTTATAGATACATCTGGTAAAACTGTTATGTGTTCAGCAATGCCCGTTGCGTACCGCTTACTTGAAGAACACTCTCTGTAAACACGGCTCTTCTTCTTCTCTCAATTTATTGGCGGATCAACAACTTCCAGGTGCATACCAACACCTACTGTACAAGAGTGTGCAATGTGTCCGAAATCATTCACTACTCCCTACTACATGTCATTTAACCTGTTTCTTAAATCCTACTCGTAAACACGACTCCTTCTTCTTCTGTGGTTTAATGGCTGCGGGCCGCTGCAGGCGTGCAGACTTACTTCCGCCTCAAGGGTGCCGTATTCTGGTTTGCTGACTTCCGTTGTGTCTGACCGAGGCTACGCTAAATAGCCATATAGAGAAAGGCTTTTTTGTCGCTGTTGGGTTCAAATAAATATGCGGATCTTCAAGGGGGGGTGATACGAACGAGGGACAGTTTTATAAATGGTAAAAAGTTCCGCACAGCTGGTTTAACAGATATTTTGATATTGTTGATATTGGACCCCTTTTACTCCAGTTCATCAAGAATTTTCTGGATTCTCCGTTCACCATGGAGGGACGCAAGAAAAACTTGTAATATATGTAATATATGGTATAATAGTATTTGATTTCTAACACAACCTAAGAGTCTTCAGTCTCAGTGAGGCTGTACTTTAGCACAATGGTGCTTTGAGCTAAATGGTATCATTAGCATGCTACTATGCTCACAATGATAATGTTAACATGCTGATGTTTAGCAGATACAATGCTGATCATATTCACCATCTTAGTTTAGCATGTTAGCATGCTAATGTTTGCCAGTTACCAGAGACTGATGACTGAGTGTCATTAGCTGCAGGTGTTTAGTCATAAATCAAAGTTTTGGACTAATTGGAATTTTGACCTGGTGATGGCGAGATGAAAGGTTTAGGGAACACCAGAACAAGTCATTCTGAGGGCAACATGAACGTATAGAAAATTAATGGCAATCAGTTCAACAGATGTCAACACATTTCACTCAGAACCAGAAATGTCAACTTAATGGTGGTGCCAGAGGAAAAGTCAGGGAATTTCTTATATTTAATTATTTTTTTATAGTTTATATAATAAATGTATGTGATTTTATAAAAGAGATTTCATCATGTGATCCTTCCAATGGTGGATGCGCCACCGTTCAGCATACAGGTAGTTTTCATGAAAGACATTTTGACATGTCACAGTGGGAAAAACACAGCTGTTGTTGTAAATAACAAAATCAATGATGGCAGAATTCCATTGATCTGTCAGTTTCAGGGTGCGGGTGTTGTGCACACTGGCTCACTGTCACACTGTCAAGGCTCACTGGGACAGCTGAATAGAACAGAGGGCATCATTAATGTTACTGGTAATTTCTGTGGTTTTCGTGCAATGACAAGTCATAGTGTTCCTAATGAGCAATTAATCAATATATGTGTAACTAGGTGACACACAATGAACCTGGTTTTTGGGGCCCCAGGGCTGTGGCCTGCTTTGCCCTGTCAATAATCCAGTCTTGATAGTCAGTGCCACCATACTCCTACAAACTACTGTCCTAGTGCTGCTCTACGCGCCCTATTAGCTGAGTTTATCATTTGCTGTTGGTTGAACATGTTCAAATGCAGTCAGTGAAATAGCTAGTGAATATAGCCGTTGAATAAATGTAAGGAGGTAAAAAGGGCCTTTATTGATAAGATACAGCACTTCAAAAAGCAATTATGATTAGCAGGAAATGCTCTTCCCGAACACTGTTTGATATTACACAGACAGTGTTTCAGCCCTGACTGATATGAACACCCTGTCTTGGTAATAGCAATGTCTCCACTGGACCAGCCATCCATATCATAAATAGCTGGTCGTTAAACAGTAGATATTCTCTCCCCCACTTGCAGCGGGAACATCAAATTTATTCTGCTGCTTTGATCTCATTTTAGACTGAGTCCTGAAATAGCAGGAGGCTCAGAGTGGTGTCAGCAGAAAAGCAGGCAGCAGAGCCAGCCCGTTCCTGGGCGGCACCTTTGCTGAATAGCAACATCAACACTAAACTGGGAACAGTTGATCACACAGCCGGCATCAGAACCAACATCCGGCGGTGTTTTTTTTTCAGATTGGACTTTTTCCCAGCACCCGGCCCAAGAGACTTGCTAGCTATATAGAGAGGAAATGAAAAGAGCCAGGCTTGGAAATGTTTGAAGAGGAGAACTTTATTTACAACACACAAGGCACTGGCTGCAAGCCAGCAGCAAAGCTCTCAGTCTATATACGCCATTTATCAAGGGGGCAACTTGAGTTTGCTTTCTTCTCTCACTCTGCCTATCTGCCACGGGGAAACCAAGTGAACTTCGGCTGAGCCCATCAAAGAAACCTTCTGTGAAGTTAATCTCCTTATCTGCTGACTGACTACAACCAAGATGACCTTTACCAACTTGATTATTATTTTGGAGCAGTGGAGCCCACCTCTGATGGTTCGCCTATTAACATAGGTCCACAATTCTGCCGGGTCCATAGCAGAACTCACTACTCACCACAGTAAAGGTTAACTTAGGTTTATTACCGGGTGCTCTCATTACTGGGACACTCCAGTGTAGATGAGCAATGAAAGCACCTTTCATTAACTATTTCACCATGCTCCATCAACTCTGTTCGCCTCTACCTGTCTTCGCTCCCTCTTCATTGCCCACTCCTCTAATTTCTGGCCATAGTGGACAACACACTATTAAGTATCACTCTATTTTTCTAACTCATATTTAACCTTTTTTCCCAAACCATTTTCTAAATGTTATGCATCGTCCCTGCCATGCCTGAATCCCCCTCTCTCTACTGACCCTCTCTTCCATCCTACTAATCACCTCTCCACATGGCCTACCTGCATCTTGCCACCACCTCATTTTTCTCCCTCTCTCTTACTGCCTGCCTTTCTGCTTTCTCTCTGGGTGTCTCATTAAAGGCGCTCTATCTAATGAGATTACGCCGTGGGGATTAATGGTGTGGCTAATTGATAGACACACAGCCGGAGAGGATTAAATCCCTTTAAGTCCCCAGTGGGGTTTTTGGTGCTTCAGCTGACTAATTGAAATCACAGGAATGGACACAAATATACTTCCTGACCTCTCCTACTCCTTCTTGGGAGATGCAATAAAACGACGAATAGCGGGAGTTTTATTAGAAAATAAACCTCATCCAAACAATAGGGTCAAAGATTAAGTACGTAATTCCAAAGGGAGTCTGTTCAGCTTTGTGATTCTTTCTAACACTTAAAAATATATGATTCCACTGTAAAAAATAAAGGTGCAATCACACAGTGTGCAAATCACTTCATGAACAAATTATAGCGAATTATTTGGATGGTAGACAGTCCTGGTGAAAACTGATGCAATCTCTGTGCTGTTTTCAGCTCATTCATGCAGTGTTCCCTGGTCAGACCATGTGGGTGGGAGCAGAGGCGTGCATTGCTTTTTGCCCCAGTGTCTTTTTTAATACTACAACTGGGGTGCAAACATGAGAAATGTTGACTCCCAGCACATAGCAGCTTTAAAGGTATAGTGTGTAGGATTTAGTGGCATCTAGTGGTGAAGTTGCAGAAACTGAGCACAGCGTTAGTTCAGGCAGGACACGAGGTCAAGTTCAGCTCTCATCCCAGCTACATCAGCTCATCTCAAACAGCCAGTCAACTGATGGAGCAGCTGATTGATGGAACGGAGTCAGCTGATTGATCACATGATTCCTTTCTATGCAACCAATTGGTGAATCTCATTCAGGGAGCCCTATTTAAACTGCTCCGGCCTGCTCTGTTCCAGGGAGCTCTTGCTGCTGCTCTCCCTGCTTTAGGCTTTCCACAAAGGCGCATGGAAGGGGCTTTCTGCCTAGGCCTAGGAAAGGCAGAGAGGCGCCAGAACAGAGCCATACCACTCAATATAATTCTACAAATACAAATTAAGTTTTCTTTGACTAACGTGGTCCTGACTGAACTGAAACTTCTCTAGCATGTCAAATGTGTAGAAGAACTACAGTGGCTGTTAGAAAATACAAAATGCAAATGGCCCCATCTAGAGCCAGTGTTTAGTTTGTCCACTCAGGGCTACTGTAGAACAACATGGCGAACTCCATGGGAGAGGACCCGCTCATTATATAAACAGCTCATTCTAAGATAATAAAACCACAATGATCCTTAGCCTCAGGCGGAGGTGGGACCAAGTCATTGTTTTGCAAGTCACATGTAAGCCTCAAGTCTTTGTGCTCAAGTCTCAAGTCAAGACAAAGTTCTAAACTTTTCAGAGTTTCAGGTCCTAAACAAGTCATGATGCACTCTTCCCCAAATGTAATGCCATTTATAAAAGAGTAAAAATTTAGATTTAAAACAAGGGTTTTAGAAGTTGTTGAGTCAACGTTTGTAATTTTTGACCCTTACCTTTTGCATTTGTCTGTTGACCACCGTGTAGATTTTGTATGTGAATTATCTTTGGCATCATTTTTAGCAGCTGGTGCTCAGTAACATAACATTTTTTCACGGTTCTCTCCTGTAACTTCACTGGTTGCTGTCGCATTGGTTTAAACAAAGTAGATTATCTGGGGAATTAAGCGTCAACCTGCTGGAAATGAATTGCGTTAGTATTAGTTGATTCAGGAGATGAAGAGAAATAACCTGATTTGTCGAGTCATTGGTGTTAAAGTTCAAGAGGAGTCCTAAGTCATCAGATTTGTCACTTGACTCCACACTAGAGCTTAGATTCTCTGCCCGAGCCCAAGCCGGGCCCGACACGGCCCGCGGGCCCAAGCCGGGTCGGGCCGGGAGCCCCCCTCCCTCTGACGGGCCCAGGCCGGGCCGGTCAGATATGACGTTTTTTTTTTTTTTTAAAAAAAAGCTGTGATTTGATAATGTTATAGGCTATGTATTGTAGCGACCCTGCAGTAAATGTTCTGTTATAATGTCAATGTTCTCTGAGTTAATGGCATGTTTGGGATTGAATGAGGTGCGGGGTGCGAGTGTGACGGGGATGAGGAGGGCTGTGCGAGTGCGTGTGCTGGTGTGTGTATGAGCGAGCTGGAGGAGAGAGCAGGAGTGCACAGATGGAGTTACAGCTAAGTTGTTGTTTGTTGGTTGTTTTGGCGTGGTTACGGCCAACAGTAACCTGTACTGTTCAGTAATAAACCGTGGTTTAATTGCCGAATAACTGCGTCATACTTTCCACACGTCCAATGTTGCAACATTGTGCGCGCACAGCCCTTCACCACCTGGATCCTAAAATAAACACCTGTTTTATTACATAATCATGCTTCCGTGTTGCGCCATTCATTAAGATCCTCTATTTCTGTCATTCAAATAACATGAATTGTGGTTTAATACTCTTAATTATAACAGCCAACTTATTGAAAAATGTCGGGTTTAAATCGGGCTTGGGCCCATAATTACAGTTAATTGGACGGGCCGGGCCAGTCCCGGACATAACGTGCACGGGCTCGGGCCGGGTCGGGCTGGATTTTTTGGGCCCGATCTAAGCTCTACTCCACACCTCTGGTTTCAGTGGATTATAAACTAATGAAAACATAGTTATGAATATTACATTACATGTCTGTCAATGCACCCCTTTAAAACCCACACGCTGGACCTTTAAGTCTTGGCTGGTGGAGATAAAGCTATACTAAATAATGATTTTATAAACAAGACCACAGAGGTCTATTACATTTTAAAGCTTTGCCATGGCACACCCAGAGTTCATCAGCACACACCTGAAAATAATGAATGTAGGGAATATTCAGAAAAGATGGCACATTTTCAAAACATGTCTTGTTTATTTTCTGAAGCACACATCCAGTATCTAGATGAATGAATAAAAGAATTCCAGGACACTGAATAATAGAACAACTATCAGCAGGCATGGCTAATGAACCCTCCACTGTCCTGAGGCCAGAGGCCAACAGAAGGAGCACGTCTGTCAGAGACAATACAGAGTGAAAGGGGAAGGCTGTGTTTTCACATATAAAAGGAGTATAACAAAGCATTTTTTTTTTATAGAAAACAATCTCAAAAGAAGAAAAGAAGAGCAAAAATGAAACATGAAAAAGCAGGCATCTTAAAAAATGGAATTATGCTTCAACAGAAGACAAAGAAACAAAAATATCCACATATTAAAAATGAACGGGCCAAAAATCCCCTAAGCCCAATGAAGAGCTAGAGAAAGAGCAGCAACTTTTATGTCATCAATACTTCAAAAATAGGTATCTTACAGTATTTTTATTTTCTCAGTGTCTTTATACAGAGTATATTCATATAGTTTCTGCTGACTATTTTCACATTCTCACCACATAGTAACAAGTGCTTTGAGTAAAACATTTTGAAAAAAAAAATCATGCACCTTTTAATAGTTTTGTTGGCCTATAAAAAACGGGAATGTTCAAGGCGACCAAAAAAATAATAATAATAATCCTTCTCAGATGCCTTTGCTCCAATTCACTTCAAGTTCCATTTTCTTACACTGTCTGATTAATCAGATCATGCCTACATAAGCTTTACACTGTTGGAGAAAGCAACACAAAACCATACAGGGCAGGCAAGCATCTCAACATAAAGGCTCCTAAACTCATGAGTCCACAGAGGAAAGGCAGGCATTCTCCACTAAATTAGAAAACCCCCACATGTATAAAAATGGTCTCACACAATGTCAGCGTGTCGACAGGTGATGCTTGTGAAAGTCAAACTGAGCAGGTCCTTGGAGAAGAGTGTCGTCTTCCCTACAACAACTGTTACTGGCTTCTTTTAGGCCATAATTCATTGGGTTATGATATCCGATAGTCTGCCCTGGTTGTGTCCTTCCCTCCTGGGACTGGCTGCTGGGGTTGTTCATCTGCACCACTGTGAAGGGGGGAGGAGAGTGACAGGCAGGGCTGGTTTGAGGAGCGCGGGGGGGAGCGACAAGAGAACGCGCCTCCACTGGACTGCATGAATGGCAACCGATCCTGAGATAGCAGGAGTCTGATACAAAAACACACCACAAAAGGCACTTTATAAAATGACAGTGCTTCTGTTCTAAGGAAATTCAAGTTGACAGAGTGAAAGAGAGAGAGTCAGAGAGTGTCTTCCAAAAAACATTCTCTTCAGTGTGAGACTAAAGCAAGAGATGGTTTTGTTTTAAAAATCAATCAAAGCACAAATTCACTACTCGTGTCTCTCACGACCGCCTTGATTCATCCCCAGAGAGCTCTGGGTCCAGCACGGTGAGAGAACAACAAAAAGAAAAAAAAGAAAAACATCACACTACAAACTCGCCACTACAAAATATAAAGCCAGAATACAGTTGCATTGCAGCGGAATTCGTGTTTGTGGGCTCGGTTGCTGTGAGCAAACTAACGCAGCCCATGGAAGGGTCTGTTCCTCACATGTCAACCATGGAGACTGCGTCATGTTCTTGGCCCCTGCCCGCGGTTTCCAGGAGCATCCATCCAACCGACCCCGCCTCTCCCGACCCCTGCCGCAGCCCCAACCAGCCCCCTGCTCCGCTCTCAGTCATCGTCCCCTCCTCCGTAAAGGTCGGCCAGCTTCTTGAAGCGAGGGCCCCAGTCGTTGAGGTAGTCGTAGTCCTGGTCCCCTGAGCTGGTGGAGTTGAGCGAGCTGACGGAGCCGGCGGTTGAACCGCTACCCTCGTAGTCGAACACCAGCAGGGAGTCGTAGGGAGGAGCTGTGGGGTCGTTGTCTGCTGCCCTCAGACCCTGCAGACACAAAGACACAGATAGAAATAACACCCTCTCTCTGCAGTTACAGTTACACTATATCCTCTTCTGTGTAGTTCAAGGTCCCTTTTTTCCATTTCAAAATTACAAACTTTTCAAGACTCAGATTTCAGAGTACAAATAGCTGGATGTTTATCCTCCTGAGACCCTGTGTCCTCATATAGGGACTTTACACTTTGGGTCAATTGGACCTTTTATTTCATTCTGTTTAACTTAGAACCGTTGTCCTCGTTCGTAGACACTTTTCTGTGCCATCTAGTGGTAGTAAGACCATAACACACTAATCTATGTAAAAACAAGATGGCAGCCGTCTCTGCCAAGTCAGCCTGCAGCCGCACTCGGACACCAAAGTAGACAAGGTACAAACCTGCTCAAATTTCATGGTTAAAACTATGATTATCTATGATAATTTATTATTAACAACGTTTGTAGGCTGATATGGCAACAAATTTGACTAATTTTAGCAACAGTCACAAGCTAAGATGCTGTTAGAAAGTACTTGTTTAAAGACGTTGGGAATTTATCATCAGTTTATTGAAGGACATTGGGACTTTATTATTGTTGACAATGTTTATTTTTTCATACTTATCGGGTCCTACTAATCTCAAATAGCTAGGAGAAATTAAAAATGCAAACCAAACAAAAGTGTCGGTAAAGGAGGATATTATGTAAACAATTGGTTTTAAAATCAAACTGTTAACATGTATGATACAGACTGACTGTGTATGCTGTTATCAATAATTGCTGTTAGATTGTAACTAATATTGTTCCCCCATATTTTTTTGTCTCTTTTATAAATAAGAACCAAAAATGTGTCTAAGAAGTTACATAATCGTGTTTCATGGTGTCTGTGGTGCTGCCTTGTTTATTCACTGTCCACGGAGACAGTGATGAATGCAGCTACAAAGGTATAGTTTTCTTTACTTTTCTGATAATGACATTACTGCTTAACTCGTAAATGTTCAGACAAACTTAATATATGGTTATTTGTGGTGCTATGTATATATGCAAAGGAAGTTTTGAAGATATTGCAGCATTTTCTTTAAAACTAATTTGGTCAGGGATGTCCACATTACAGTTGTAAGGCAAACTGGGGTTGAGCTGTTTTACAGGCTGTGACCTACAGGTGCAGAGCAGCTCTGTGTTGGAGTGTGTGTTAAGTTGTATGCTATACTCTTTGCCGTGTTTTCGATGACTCAAGCTCGCTTTGGCCCACAGTCAGGGAAACAATTTGGACACACTATCTGCCTGCTCCAAACACCATGAAAAACACTGTGCTTGTATGATCCATTAATTTTTAGAAATTCAAAATTTTATGTTTTATGTCTCTTCTCTTTTATCCATATTATCCATACCTGGAAATGACCAAAATCAAATTCCATACTTTTCCATACTGCGTAGAAACCCTGGTGGTTACACCTATATACTGAATCAGGATGGGCTTTAAAAAAAACCTGGGTTAAGGCCACTCATTGTTGTCTGCCAACAATATAAAGGAGATTATGATTTTTCACACAGTAACAGGTTCAGGTGGCCAGGCTGTAAAAGTTGCAATAAACCCGTTCTCATCTTGCTCACCCAGCCGTTAGAGTTTTAATGTCCCATCATGGTCTGAATGCTGTTTCAGAGCCAAACACTGAGCTGTGTACAGGGGACAAATATTTCTAGCAATATCCCTGCTGATGGGAACATGATTGTGAATCCCTTTATGTTGTGTAAACCTTTGTATGAGTCACATCAGTGAGGTAACAGTCTCTGGACACTGCTATACTGTCAAGCTTATACACAGGAACAGTTACAGCTACTGCTGCTAACTTTTTAACAAGATAACTCTTTTTTATGTTCAGTTTCAGCTATTGTTGAAACTGCTTTTTCACACAGCAAATAATAAGACAGATAATCTGTGAAAAAAAAAAAACTGCCTGTAGCCTCACAGCAGTTGTCAGTCATCAATCAGTGCTCGTGAACTGCGGTCAAACTGTCAAACAAAGCAGCGCTGATCAACTATGAATCAAGATTCTGTCGCTGCATTGCCTATTTCTCACCCCAAATGTACCCAGGAACACATTTTAGTGTACTGTTTAGCTGTAAAATGAGAGACTTTGTGACCCGGCCGCCATGTTAGATTGAGTCGACTGCCCACCAGCTGGAACAACTTTCTCATTTTACAGCTACACAGTACACTAAAATATGTTTCTGAAAACACCTGAGGTGAGAAATAGGCAATGCATTAACAGAATCTTGATTCATACTTGATCAGCGCTGCCTAGGTTGACAGTTTGACCGCAGTTCATGAGCAGTAATTGACATGACTGACAGCTGTCAGTGATTCCTCGGCTCTGATTGGTTGTTTCTGGTGTGCTGCGATCGGTTCTTGCAAATGCCATTAGTGGCAACAGGAAGAGAAGGAAGGACATGATTTTTTCACAAACTATTGGTCTCATGTATTTCTTTCAAAATATAGTGACAATTTCAGCAAATATGACAAATTTTTTTTCATACAGTTCACAAACTGTAGCTTTAAGAAACATCAAAACATTTTTACTTACATCATTAATGAAGTCTCCTATGTCTCCAGGGTGGGGCAGACTGGGTCTGACGGGGTACTGTGACTCAGCAATCACAGGTCTCTCGTCCACCCTGCGCACCCCCGCCGGCTTATTGATGATGTGGTCTAAAGACTCGGGCTGCTGCAGCTGGCTCAGGTCATAGTCCTGGATGAGGGCCATAGAAGAGAATGTTGAGAGACAGTTCATCCTAATTCTCTTGTCCTGTTATCGCTAACGTCTGATTTCTTTTTAACCAAATTTACATATTTTTTTCTGACTTACTAACGCCTTTGTTAAAATGTTATTTTAAAAAGCATCCAATCAGGTCTCTTAGATATTAATCATCAAATCATGATCCTCTCTCTGATGTAGTGATTCTCTAAACACAGTACTGTACGTGGATTGTGTTTCGTATCAAGCTCATTCTCCAAGTCGGTACGTACACTTTGGCCTGGTCCCACCACCTGCCCTCACAGACTCACACCCTTTGATGTGCGTTCCTGTTCTGTCTGCGAGGGCTCAGAGCTGACCTGCAGAGAAATCTGTGCTACAGGGCTTTCCAACAGCCTTCTGCGCCCTTTTGTAAACCTGCACTGCTGCAGTCTTTGCTTGAGGGAATTACCCACAATTCATAGTGTTCCAATGTTTGAAACAAGGATGTTAGGGGGAGTGTGAAATCATAAATAATACGGAGAGCGCTTGCGAGAACATGTTAATATTCAGACAGCAGCTGTGGTTTGATCAAACATTACTGATAATATGTACTGTAAGTTATTGCCGAATTCATAATACGAACTACAAACACTCCCATTTTTTTAATTGATATGAAATATGAGCTTTGCACTTTACTGTGCTTTTAAAGCGTGTTTGCTGATCATGCAGGCGACATCTTTGATTCGTCGTTATGCACGCTCTCGCTCTCTTGCACCTACAAAATTCTCAGACAGGTGCTTGAGAGTGAAAATATGCCCATATACTGTATACAGCAGCCATCTGATCCTCGTGTGTGTTTATGCTCTGGATATCTGGTGTGTGTGGGTGTTGGAAAATATCAAGTATTAAAAATGGCATAATTAATAATGCATTTCTGAATGAATCAAAGCCGTTGGAGATTAACATTGTTAAAGGTGTTATTTAGAAAATAATATTAGATAAGGAGGGGTAGTGTGCAGAGGGCGTAATGCGCTCTCTGCACAAGTTATATTATGACTTGTATAACTATTTCAGGGCAGAAACGGAGCTCATCATATGGGAAAGAGCTGCACATCTGACTGTACGTGACCGTCAAGCCAAGCTGCATTTTCAGCCCCAGCACTTGTTTGTAGGGCAGAGGGCAGACTGTACCCTGAAAACTTTTGCAGACTCACTCACTTTTTGAAAAAAAGTATATTTTGTTCTCTGCAGACTCAAGTTGATCGAGGCTTTCCCAGTCTTTAAGGTTAATTTTATAATTGTTGTAGATTAACTGTTATTCTGTGCTCTCTCAATTTCTTTGAATATAATTTAGGTAAGTTAAGTTAAGTGTTTCATCTCATATTTATTTCCTGTTTTATTGGTCCTCTTTTCAGACGCATCACTTATGGTCAGCTTTTATTTATTGATTGTGGAGCCTCAGCAATCAGCAACTATTTTTAGTTTACTTGTTTTTCACCAAAAATGCACTTGCTGATTTGATGCTGTTTTCTTTCTTACATGACAGTAAACTCAATATTTTCAGCTTTGGAAGCAGTCAGAATACATCACCTTGATCTGCAGGCAATTATGTTGAGTGCCACTATTTTCTAGACAAAAATATTAATTGATTTATGGGGAGAATAAAAGCATGGCAGGTTAATCAATAATTAAAATGATCATTAGTTGCAGTTACGGTTCATTTATGAATTTGATTATTATTTTTTTATTTTGTAGTTAGGCTGGCCCCAGAAGTACTCTGTCTTCCTGGTATATGTGTTAGTTTGACTGTATTGTTTTTTCTTGGCACTGTGCATGGGTAACCAAACTAGTGTCCCTCATAAAGATTAATAAAGTTATCTAATATATAAGTTGTAATTTAAGAGGAAAATTAAATCTAAAAAATACTATGTTCGTACAAACCTTGAAAAGTCTGTGTTCTTCAGTGTGTGGGGTGGATTTATGGAATGGGTTAGATGAGGAGGTAAAGGGAAGCACAACTATAGAGCACTTGTACAGACATGGCACTTTTAGGAGGTGTGCAGAAGAAGAGGGGTGATGCTGATGGGTTGGTTTATCTATTTATCTGGGCTTGGTTGAGATAGGGTTTGTTATTTAATAGCTAAGACTGTTGTTCATTTATCTGTATTAATGGTTGTAAATAAGTCTGGGATAGTTGTTGACAATTTCTTTTTCAAATGAGACATGAATTCTGAGAAGGGGGTAGGATTACATAAGTGTACACTTCTCCCTACTCCTTTTTGGACATGTCTGTTTATGTTTTGTTTTTATTTATTTTATTTGCTCAAAATAAAGTAATTCATTCATTCATTTATTCATCTAATCCAATCCTTCAATAAATTCCTGACCTTCCATACGAGGCAGTAAATACCATAAAAACAAAAAAGATGCCACTGCTGGTTAACAGCTTTTTATGACTTGTTAATTACATATTTACGATCTTCAAACGTTACCTGGTCCTCCTCTCCTCCTCCCTCCTCATCATATTTGAGGATGTTATCTCTGACGTCGTCCTCGGGGTCGATCAGCAGGGGCTTCGCCTGCCGCTCCTTCTCTCTGCGCTTCATCCACACCACAAACAGCAGAACCATGCCTGCGAAGAATAGAAACAGTTCCTGTAACAATTTGCAACTACATTTTATAATTTTCATAACCATCCAACAGTGCTTACGTCTGATCATTCCACTGTGCTGTACTCACTGAGCAGTATGATGATGCAGATGAGTATAGCGATGATGGCCCCGGTGCCGAGGCCGGCGGCTGCCACAGCTCCTGTGGCGCTGCAGTCCCCGTTATCGTCACAGGGACAAACTTTGACTCTAATCACAGAGCGGTTGGACAGAGGAGGGTTCCCTGAATCAGACACGATGACGGGGATCTCGTACACGCTTGCCTCCAGGTAAGGAATCCTTAACCTCAGCTGAGCATAGTCGCCTGGAGAGTGGGAGTGAGATGGTGTTGGTGATGGAGAGAACACAGCGGAAAGAGGGGAAACATTAAGAGATGGAGGGAGGTGAGTAGGAGGAAAA
This sequence comes from Epinephelus lanceolatus, assembly GCF_041903045.1. Lineage (NCBI taxonomy): Eukaryota > Metazoa > Chordata > Actinopteri > Perciformes > Serranidae > Epinephelus > Epinephelus lanceolatus. Next base: position 22,896,568 of record NC_135734.1, read on the forward strand.
GAAGAAGGAAAAGAAGAAAATAAGATTAGACAGTGTACTGCAGAGAAATTACATTTTGTTTACTGCAGGATATCATGTCATCATATGCGTAGGTACGAGAGGACGACATACCAAATAAAAGCTGCAACCAAACAGACTGCACACAGCAATCATTCTGACATGTACGTATGTGAGGAGGCATTAAAAATATAAAAAAAAAAAACCCAGAACGCATAACCTTCAGCATCTATCACTCGGTCAAGCTAAGACAAGAGCCTCAGTGGGAGAAGAATCCAGGTATGTGATCAGATTTGTCCTCAAGACAACTGCTGTGATACATCCATCTGGGTGGATTAGGTGACAGATCGGCCGCTCGGGGGACAGAGAGATGAATGGATCTCATTTGTCACAAACGATAGATCGTACGTCAACACTGGATGGCACCCGCGTCTCTCACTGTGAGCTTTGTGAGACATTTTGTTAAACTTGGACTTCTCTCACAGCTTACAGCAATCCCTGGTCCCCTGATTGATGTCGCTGGTTATTCTGCGGAGGGCTTTTGCATCCCATCTGTTACGTTTATGGTTTAATTCAGCTGGGGATGCTGAATATATCACTCCCACACAACTCCTAAATTTTCACATCACAAAGGGTGGGGAAAATATTTGCAATATGAATCAGACCTGCAGTAAAGAAGTGTGGAGCGTTTAATTACCGCTGAGTCTGGAGATAGTCCAGTTGCGGCGAACGCTGGCTGGAAAAGAAGGCAGCTCGAAGACAAAGGGCCCCACGTTGGGGTCGGCGTCAGCGTCTGAGGCGGTGATGTTGACCCTGGAGTTGGGGCGTGCACGCTCGCACACCTGGGCCTCCCGGGGTATCAGCACGGGCGCATTGTCGTTCACATCTATCAGGTAGATCTGCAGGGTTCCTGTCCCGCTGGCTTGAGGCGCGCCTGAGGGGAGGTGAGAGGAAAGAGAGAAGGCAAAGAGATCAAAGGAGGAGATGGCAAGATAACGACGTAGCGATTGAGAGAGGAGTGAACAGCAGTGAGGGAGAGGAGTAGAGATGAAATGATTGGAGATGGAGCAAAAAAAGCAGGAAGGGGAGTTGAGAGACGAGTGTGCGGTGAGAAAGAAGAAGATGGTAAAACATTCCTTCCATTTCAATTACATTTGTCGAGCTGATTCATGTGTGCGAGTGAGAAAATGAGGCGTGCAGGCAAAGAAACAATTGGGGAGGAAATAGGTTTTGTTTACTGAGGGTCTAAAAGTGAAGGGAGAATACTGTGTACATTTGTACAGAGCACCCAAACAAAACAGCCCGAACAAATGAAAGGACACATACATTTTTTAGCCCTTGCGTTTAGAAGCGGCTGCTTTCTGAAGAGGCGAGACTCATATTGGAGGGGACAACACTCACATAAAGATTGCTGTTATCTGCACTCTGCAAAACCCACTGGGAAATGGCTCAAACGCTAACCCTTCGCTACATCCAGCAACACAAACTCATCATAACTTATTTAGGGTTTTTCGTGGCTGCCAGGCCAGAACAGAACCATCAGGTTGGGAGACACATCTTTTGATGTTTTATGCATTAACAGCAAATCTCTAATGTGCTTTGATTACAGCACGTAACTGACTGAGAAATGTTGTTTTTCAGCCACACTGTTCCTGTTGCTCTTGGTGCTGTACAACACGGTGCTGGGAATAAGCGCCTCATTGTTTTTTCAAGTGCACTGCTTGTTTTCGAAGTAAAGTGAACTGGAAGTTGTTTCGCTGGTCCGTCTTGGGCTGCGCGACATGAAAACAGTGAAAACATTTGTAAAGAACTTGAACTCTTGTGTGAAGTTAAATGTGCAACTCGTGGACTGAAGATAATAAAGTATGTCTCTGTAGAAATTGATTTTTATCATTACATCTACATGTTTTTTTGTCGAACAGAATATGTAAAAGGCCCTGAAAACATTTTCTTAATCATAAATCGAGACTGTCTGCCAAAGTTTGAACGGTTTTTGGTTATTTAACACATGGGCAGATCATGAGACAATGGGCCCCCGGGCACGGATATGCGAAGGACCCCACCACCCACACAGGAGCAAGATGCACAGACTTTGTGGTGGATTTGAGTCTCTTTGTAATCATTATGCATTTTTCTGTTGTATTGTGTCTCCCTGAGGTAGTTTTGTGTCTTTCTTTTTGTTGTTTTGTGTGTATTTTTGCATGTTTTACATCTTTTTGTAGTCGTTTAGGTCTCTCTGAGGAAATTTTGTGTCTTACTGAGGTCATTTTGTGTCACTTCAAAGTCATTTTGTGTCTCCTTGTGGTTGTTTCACCTGTTTTTTGTCGTTATTGTGTGTCTACTTGTGATTGTTTTGTGTGTTTTTGTAGCCCTTTGGGTCAATTTGAGGTAATTTTGTGTTTTTTTGGTTGTTTTGTGTCACTTTGTAGACATTTTGAGTCTCCTTGTGATTGTTTTGCCAGTTTTTGTAGTTATTTTATATCTTTTTGCAGTTGCTTTGCACGTCTTTGTCTACCTGGTCTGTACTATTTTGTAAGGGAGCACTATGGTGCCCCTTGACACCTTAGGCCCCTGGCCCTGTGACTGGTAAGCCCATTCTGTAATCCAGCCATGATTTCACATGTAAAATAGTCTGTGCTGATTTGTCTCTGCTCATCTCCCTGCTTTGTGGTAATTGGGGCTTGCTTGCAAAGAGACGGTGATTTCAGTGCACCAATCAGGATTTAGCAGCATCTGAATCCAAACATGACAGTTTGTTGCGAGGCCACTGTCAATCAAATCTGATCAAACCACAAACAAACAGTCAATCAAATTAAGATAATTAGCAGAGTTTAGAGCGACACTCTAATAATAAATAACACAGGAGGATCATTTCTTTCAAAATTCAGCTTTGATTGTTTCTTATTTAGTCATTAATACTTAATGTCACAGGGAAATATTCAAGATGTGAAGTTTTCAGGGGCTTGAAGCTATTGAAGCTGGCAGAAGTGTGGGCAGAAGAAATCAGCAAAAGACAGACTCATAAATGATAATCTCTCATTTTAAAGTGTTTGTTTTCACTGGGATTTGGTTCAAATTACTGATATAAACATATGGGCAGAGTTAAAATGATCAACAGACTCCAGCGCGCTTTAAAACTAACAGCAGACAAATTGAGTTGGATTTCTTTTCTGCAATTATGGAGCAATCTGTGGAAAGACTCAATAAAATCAGAGGATGTAATCAGATAGTTATCAGTCACCAATGGTAAATTTACTCAAGTACTATGCTTTAATGCAAATTGGAGATACTTGTGCCCTACTTGATATGATACACTTCTACTCTACTACATTTAAGAGGGAACTTTTGTACTCCATGGCATGTATGTGACCCCTGATAGCTAAGAGCTGCTTTGAAGATTCAGATTTCACTCACAAAACATATCTGCTTCTAATATATGATGATTTGCTAAATTAAAGCAGCTCCACAGAAGTTTATATGTGGATTTTTTTTTCCTAAACCAGGGTAGGTATTAGTATGATACAGTCATAAAAACCCATATCATAATATTTCTGTGTATATAGGAGTGTTCTTCCACAAACAATAAATATCACATTATAGTGAACGTATTTAAAATCACATATGAAACTGGTATCCAATACATGTGTCCACTGTTAGGAGCTGTGTCCACCAAAGCGTTTTTTTTTTCCTCCTGGCAATGGGCCTCATATTTAGGCTACACTACAGATGCCAACAGCGTGACGAGTTGCTGAGTGTCTATTCTGCGCTAAACTTTTAAAGTCAAGACGTGTTCAATTTTTGGTAAAGTGCTGCACTTGTTTCTGTCACTTTTTAGCCAGCTATCACATCTTACGTGTACAAAGGCTGAACAACAACAAAGGAGGAGAAACATGTTTATATACTATACATATATAATAATATGCTTCCTCTCATTAACCACACAGACCCATGAGTCCGACCAGTGTTTCCTGGGGCGTTTTTCAGCCAGGAAAAAACACTTTTGGGAACATGGGGCCTGATGCATTACATCTGACAAACCTCCTTTCACATGTCAATCAAAAACGTCAGTAACTAATTATGTTTGTTAATCACACTTCTGATTCTACTTAAAGACCAATTTCACTGCAGGAAGGATGATCTTTTCATAAAAGTGAGCTGTCTATGGAGAATAAAAATGCAAATACTTTTGAAATTGGTGCTACATGACCAGAGAAAACAGAGCAAAAAGGCTGTGGCATTTGCTTTTACTCACAAGGTAAAAAACCTACAATAACCAGAATGCACTATGCCACATTAGACTAATTAACCCTCCTGCTGGTGGGTGACGCTATGCATGCTTGTCTGTTTTGACACAGGAAACAATTTGGCGGCCAGATGGTAACAAACAATTTCAAACTACAGTTAAACAGTGAGCTAAATATGTTCCTGAAAACATTTGAGGTGAGATTTAGGCAAAGCAGTGACAGAATTTTGGCTCATCAGCACTGTCTAGTTTCGCTTCTATACTCTTTGTGTCCGTGGTGGCAGGCATACAAAAATGTAAAAGTACATTCTGTAGTTTGAGCAACAGTCCCAGAGCCAGCGGAAATTCACTAGATGACACAAAACATGTCATTCTGTGGATATGAAGTGGGAGATGAGCAGGGAGATCTGGGTGCTACTTAGATGGAGGGAATTTTACCATAGTACATGTACAGATACTACCCACATTATTATAATACAAAGGATCCCTTTAAGTTACCGTTTGAATGAAAGAATTTTGCTTGTAATTAGGCATTGCTAAGGATCTGAATATTATTCCACTATACATTCTTTTGTGATACCACTTCTGATCATCTCATCTACAGATGAAGGAAGTGAGCGCACTGCTCTGTTGAACAAACAGACTGCAGTGATATATTGTGGCCTTGATATTCAGTTGACAACCCCTGTGCACAGACTGTCAGCAAGCCGAACAATTCCTGAAGCAATGCAGCATAGATGGAGTTTACCCCAGCAGCTCATCAGTGTTGTATTTCAAATTTTTCTCCTCTATCAGACAGTAACTTGGTGCATCAACTATGTAAAGGTCTGTTGCCCCAGGCCCCAAGTCCCATCGACCGTCTTGTCGGTTATGATTGGCTGGGTGCTTTGTTGCTCCTTGCGCTTCGCTTGAGTAGAATAAGTAAAGAGAATTTCAATCAAAGTGGAATATATCCCCTTGTTGACACTGAGCTCCAGAATCAATAGGGAGTCAACACTTTGAGCTTAAGTTGGTGTGCTTCGGGGCAACCAATCCCTCTTTTCTCACTGGAGTAAAAACACCTGGGTCCCTCCTACTTACACAGAGAGCAAGCACCTCTATTTGTTGTGCTTAACTTCTTTAGCTTTGTACATTGTTGCAGCAGCTCAAGCCGATACTCAAGACCTTCATTGACAGATCCTGTTTTGATTTTTTTTCTATTAGACACAGGGCAATGAAGGTCGGTGCATATTTATGTACAGTATACTTTATACGGAGCAGTGTGTGAACAGAACATCCCACTCATTCAGAGTTCACTCACACTGTGGGGCATCTGGCAGGAAAGTAGCAAGGGTGACATATTCAACATGTACAACTTTCATTCATGGAATTGCGGCAGTAGCTCAGTCCATAGCAACTTGGTTTGCGAATTGAATGGTGGCTGGGTCAAGTCCCTGTCCAGACCAAATATGGAGTGTGGACTGGTAGGTGGAGAGGTGAGGTGCCCCTGAGCACGGCACTGAACCCCCACCTGCTTGGGGTGCCTGGTCATGGGCATCAGCCTTGCTTTGACATCTTCCATTTTATACATGTATAAGTCCAGTTTGTGCATGTGTATTTCGGGCCTGTGTGTGTTTGAAAACAGAGTGAAAAAATGTAATTTCCCATCTATCCATCCATTTACATCTGCTTATCCGGAGCCAGGTTGTGGGGGCAGCTGGCTGAGCAAAGCACCCCAGACGTCCCTCTCCCCAGCAACGCTTTCCAGCCAACAGAACAAGGTGTTCCCAGGCCAGATAAGTAATCCCTTCCGCATGTTCTGGGTCTGACCCCTGGCCTCCTACCAGTGGGATGTGCCTGAAACACCTCCAGTGGGAGGCACCCAGAAGGCATCCTGATCAGATGCCCGAACCATCCCAACTGACCCCTTTTGACACGAAGGAGCAGCGGCTCTACTCTGAGCTCCCTCCAGATGTCCGAGCTCCTCGACCTATCTCTAAGGCTGAGCCCAGACATCCCACTGAGGAAACTCAATTCGGCAGCTTGTATCTGCAATCTCATTCTTTCGTTCACTCACCAGAGCTCATGACCATAGGTGAGGGTTGGGATGAAGATGGACCAGTAAATTGAAAGCTTCATCTTCCGGTTCAGCCGTGGAATTTAATTTCCCCTTGGGGATTAATAAAGTATATCGTCTTCTTCTTCTTCTGACAGAAATCCACAACTGTTTGTTCGGCTTTTGTGTAGTTTTGGTCCGTAAAATGATTTTAGTATTAAGTAAAATGAGGCATCTTCCTCAATTTTGTCATAATGGGTCTCATTCATGAAAAGTGAGTAAATCTGTGTGTAGATGTGCACATAAAAGCCTACGCTACTAAAAACCTACTCTGGATTCAGGAACGCCGCAGGAAACTCGTAAACACATGTGTATGATCATGAATGCCAATCCATCGTAAAGTGACAGCGCGCTCCCAGTATTCAGCAATTAGCATAAATCCCTGCCCATGAATAGCCAATCCAGTCGACCTGTCAGTCATGGTGCAAAGAAAGAAAGAGAAAGAAAGAAAAGAGTTTTTCCGAAGCGGAGATCGAAATAATTTTGGGTGAAGTGGACTTAAGAAAAAACATTTTATTTTCTTCAGTTAGTAGTGGTGTGATACGGGCAGGCAAAGCGAAGGCCTGGAGGGAGGTAACAGATGCTGTTAATGTTGTCTCCATAGTAAAAAGAACCATGTCAGAGGTGAAGCGTAAATGGTTTGATATGAAACTGGAGGCAAAGAAATGCATAAGCACACACAAAAAAAAATACAACAGTCACCAAACAAATAGAAGATTCATTTTTGGGGTTCTGAATGAAGTGGGAACGGGAAACCAGAGATGTTTTGTGCGTAATGGATAAACTCTAAATCAGTGATGGGCCCCCCCCCCCCCCCCCCAAAAAAACGTGTTGTCTCAAATAATTCTTTCAGCTGGTGCGTGCTCCTTCGTGGCTCCACCACCTGCTGCCCCTGCTGAACCCAGGCACCGAGGCCGAAGAGGCTGTGATCCGGCTGTCCTTACGGATATTTTTATTATCATCATTCAACATGTAGAAAGAACGTGTAAGCTATTGAGTCGATTTACATAGATAATTCACAATCATGAACCTAATCTGGATCTTAAACCTGCTAATTGCCAACTAATTTAACTAAATGTGTTATATTTTTAATATTTTGTCATGTTTAGATTACGTGTTTCAAAGGCATCTGTGTATTGTGTACATAACAGAGCGCAATACAAATTAAAATTGTAATTTCCAATAGTGAAAAGCAAAATTTATGAGCTTTACTAAATTTACACAAGCACTACAAGTGGTCAGGAGCAGGAGTAGATTTTGTTAGTAGCTACGAAAAGATCGGAGCTACTAAAATATTGATGAATGCGGACATGCACGTAAATTTCCATCTGTGAACAGTTTATACACAAATTCCTTCTGCTCACGTTTCATGAATGAGACCCAATGAGTTTAAAGAAGCTAACCTATGTCATCCAATAGATCTATATAAATTTGCATTAGCCTTTGTGAAATACATAGAGGTGACAAGACAGACAAATATCTCAATATGTGCCTTTACTATTGAGGTAAGGTGTATTCAGTTGAAAGTAAATACAGTGTATACAAGCAAGTGACAGCACAATACCTTCCCTGAAGGTACAGACCCAATACATAATATTACACATTATGTTTCATATTGTGATCATAGTTTTAGACGATCAGTGTCTGAGTAGTGTGAAATATGAAAGAAAGATGTGTGACTTGACTATGTTGTTGCTCATAATGACAAGCACTACATTCATCCGCTGCCTGCGCTATGGTGCTTACCTTCTGATGATGAGTGATGATGTAAAATTATAATAGATTCCTTTTCAGTCAGATGATGATTGATGTTTTATTATCAACTTTAAAACAAAGCTAATGCAATTTTCTCACAATGAAAAACTTCCAAATATAACAAACAAGATCAGGAGTTTACATCTGTGCTAGCAGTTATGTCAGGCTGTTCACAGATTTGAGCGGAGCCCTAACATCAGCATGCTAGAATGCTCACAATGACAATGCTCATATGTTGATGCAGCATGGCATTGTAGGTTTTGGAAAACCATGAATACCTTACATTTGCACGTTATATATGTGGCATATTAACATTTCTAACGTGACGAAGTATATGAGCTGACTTGACCTGAAAATGGAGAGGATGGTGGTTTGTGTGACACCTAGGCGAGATGCTGCCAAACTGCAGGCCAGTGCAGACAACTCTTCAAGACAGACAAACAAAACCGATCATGTTTTAGTGTCCTGTTGCTGATTTTCCAGTGGCTTAAGGGTCAGGGTAAGGGATAGCCACCAAGCATGGGTGTTTTTGGGCAAACCTTTTCCACCAGGAACAGTGCCACAAAAGCCTTAGGTTTAGGGTTACCAAGTATCTAGCGGTGATTGTGCCCCAAGAACCGGGTATTTTAAGCTAAAACATAATCTTTTTCTTACCATAACCAAGTGATTTTTGTGCCTAAACCCAACCACACATATCGAGGAAACGTACAGTGTCAACATTTTTTCTGCTGATTGGGTTGGCTGATATTTAGCAAGCATAACGCCATATTAGTTTAGCGCCTTAGCAAATTTTTGCTAATTAGCACTGAACGGGAGTACCACTAAGGCTGACAGGAATGCTGCTAGTTAAGCAGGTATTTGGTCATGAGCAAATTATTGGATAAAGTAGAACTGTGACCTGGTGGTGGAGCCTGATAAAGTTGAGGGAAAACCAAAGTTTAAATTCTCTCTGAAGCTTTCATGGTGATTCTTCTGATATTTCTTGAGATCATTCAGTCAAAACCACAAAGGTCAGCCTTATGGTGGTGTTAGAGGAAACGTCAGGGGATCACCAGACCATTAGGATTGATTTTCTGGGGGCCATGAATGCCTATACCAGATGTCCGGGCAATCCATTAAATAGATTTTTTGGTCTAGACCAAAGTGGTGGACTGAACAACACTGCTATCCCTAAAGCCACGCTGCTAATGTGGCAAAGAGGAGCCTATATTGTTCTTTATGTGCCCTACTGTTTATCAGACAATCATGACACACACAGTCATATTGACTTACCGGACTTACCATTGTCGAATGCCAGGAACGTGGCCTCGTACACGTTGTTCTTGACGTACATGGACTCTCGGTCCAGCAGGGCCATGGTGGTGATCTGACCATTGGTCCTGTTAATCTTAAGCCAGTTAGCTGGGTCTGACAGCTTGGAGTACCTGTGCACAAACACAAAGATGGCGAGAAAGCCAGATACTTCATTAAATTCAAACACAAACACACAGAAACAAATTCCACACATTAATTTTCGCAGCCAACTGTTAGTCGAATTCCAACAGCTCTAAATCTTTTATTTGCGGATCCAAAGTACCCATTAACAGGTAAAATGTTCATTACCATAATAAGCAATACCAGCCAAGCACCTTTGAAATATTACAGTGACATGGAGAGCAGAACATATGTTCAGCGAGCTTATCATAGCAGCAGCTCATTAGCATGAAGACCGATGAAAACCTGAACCCATATGCAGAACAGCCAAGCAGCGCTCTTAACAACTTCACTGCTCTTTGTACCCACACAGCGACTCTCATCGCTGTCATCAGTCAATACGTCAGCGGAGTGGAAAGTGACAACTGCAATTAAAGTCGATAAATCCCATTAACAACTATGACAAGTCTAAACAGCAAACCGAGTGGAGGAAGCGCTTCATTCTCAGGTTTAATGACAAATAGTTAATTGCAGACAAGTGAGAAGTCTCACCTGTAGGTAGATGGTCATCATGTCATCACAATGACAGGAGGTGAGAGACACAAGTAGACGGAGAGAAAAAGTACGAGAGAGATCAGAGGTGGTTTTCTGAATTTAAGCATGGTCGGTAGAAAACGTGATGAGGGGGAAAGGGGGCTTAATTAAAGCAGTGCGTTGGAGGCTGACAGTGGTTAGCCAGAGCCTCGCAGGCATGGAGACAACTAATTCCACCTCCAGCTGAAGACACACACACTCCTGCGCTGGTACACATTAAGCAAACAGACAGACAGACAGATCTTTTACATTTTCTTCTTGAGAGAATAAAATGAACAGATGAAAATAAATCTAATTTCTAGTGAAAGAGCTTGTCATGCAGCGTTAGTCAGGATCTGATGTTACCCTGCAGGTTAGATTCTGGTGTTTTGCATGTCATGCCTGGCACTCTGATCCCCTTCCTGTGCCAACAAGATGTCACCTCCTGCTGTCTTCATGTAGCTGGCAGAGCAAAGTGTCTTACAATACTGATGACTGCCGTAACCCTTATCCCTTAATGTTCTGTTTGGGGTCCTGGAGACTCTGGGTCCTTTTTTAACAGCTCAAAAACACACCTTATATTATTGTTTCATCAGCTATGATAGTTTGTGAACTGATGACAGAAAAAGAAATGATGCATTAACTCTGGCGTCTCAGAGACCCAGCTATAAAAATGGTTAAACAGATTTTATATTCTCTATCTTTGTGATAGGTACTGACACCAACTGATAATTTTATTCAGCACTTCTGCCAAATTCCAAATAAGTCTATTTGGATTTCTGTTTTAGAGTTTTATAGCAGTTCATTACCATCAAACTGAGTCAAGTTTGCAGCAAAGAGAAGGGTTAAACAACATACATAACAGTTAACACTGTGCATGAACACATCCTGTGTAGACACGGCCTTAAGACTGAAACTGCTGCTCTATCAGAGTGCTGCCTCTGCTCTGCGGGCTGTGTAGACATTGTGTAAATGTCAGGATGTCTCGGCCTATGCTCCCTCAATTTTGACCAGTCTTTATTTAATCTGTCTCTTGTGAGTCTCCCAACTTCATGGAAATGCAATACTAATTTGCTGGAGTACCCTTTGATCCTACACCCAAGCCCTAACCGTAGATTCTTAGAAGTGTGGAGCAACCAACATGACCTCACATCACAAAGAATGTCCGCACTCCACAGGGCTAATATTCTAATACTAATAAGAAGAGAAAAAAAAAACACACACACACACACACACACACAAATTAGCTCATGCCGCCACTTAAATCACATCTAAAAGTTAAATCAGCTGGCAAAAGCACTCCGTCTCACATCATCTTCTCTTCTCCAGAGAGAGGAAAAAAGCGAGAAATTCAGAAATATAAAAAAAAAACCCTGAAGCTGGCTCTTCTCCCATCTCATCCACTGCTCACGCACAGGCCTTACACTCATCCTCTGTGGGTGCTCGTGTGCATGTTCGCATGCGTTTTGTGAGCCTACGGCTCTGCATTTCTCTGTCTTTTGTGTGAGCTTCAGTGAGGGTTCAAGCGAGGTCACCTAAAGGGAATACAGCAGCAGCAGAGATGAGGGTGTCTGAGCTTGAGCTGAGCGTCTGCTGGCAAGCTGCTTTGGAGAAGACAGCAGCTCTGAGCTCCCATCAATAACAGACACACAGACTGACAGAGAAGAAAGTGACAGGGTCAGCGGGAGCGAGAGGGAGGAAGGGATGAGAGAAAAGAGAGTAAAAGAGGAGTTACTTCTCTCAAAGGGCAGGGGAGCTCAGTCCACTTAGTTTGCATGACATGTCTTTTAGGGAGAGAAACCTGAGATGTGGATATTGCTCACTCCTCTGTACAGTGTATGAGAACATCTCCCACTACCTCCCTCGCTATCAATTCAGTAACATTTCCACTGGGTTCCTCCGTGGAAGAGGCCGTCTCACTGACATTAAGAAAAATCAATCTCTCTCGTTGGAGCTGGCTATGGAGTGGAACGATGCCGCTGGACCTTAGTGGGCATGTGGGAGTTTCTGTCACACAGGGTCGATGCCTGGATGGCACAATGCCCGCTGTGTGTCACCCCAGTTAGGAAGGATGGAGCTGGGGATCAATGAGCAGGAAGAGAAGAAGATAGGGATCTAAGGAGGGCAGACAGACAGTGTCCAACTCATTACGGGATGACCTCTTCACACCAGTCGCCTGGCAACGGGGAAGTAACTGGAGCTCGGTCTGTGGGCGGAGGGTCGGTTGAGAATGTCACATAAGAGGGATAAGCTGCAGAGAAACTGCTTAAACACTGATGACACACAGATTGAAAGAGAGTTACATATCCAGGAGAAGACAGGTTGGACAAAATAAAGGAAATGCCTCGCTATAGAGTCATCTTTGGCCCTCTGAGGGGCTTCAGTCCTCTGTTGGAACACTGTAAGGTGAATCCTTAACTGTAAATGTATCCAAGAATCTTCATGTTCATTTAAAGAAATGGCAGAACAGATGGTGGTTCAACATAGATTGAGAATGCAGTAGGCAGGGCAGCGTGAGCAACGAGTGTCACCTACAGAAACTAGTAAACATAAATCAAATACAATTGATGTCAACATCCTCAAGTATGAAGAATCTAAGGAGACTTTATTACATGGAGCAAATAATATATTAAAGCTCCAAAAACCCACACAAATAAGAAGGTAGAGTTTTCTTCAACATGCTTTTTATATTAACTGATTCTTCTTCTCCTCATATCCTTATTAAATTACAGTGATTTTAATTTGTGCATGAGGTAATTTTGTTTCCTTTATTGCTTTATCATTCATGTCACTTAATGTAATTAGTTTCCATGAATGTTTTATGCATTAACTTATACTTTATATAGAGGCATCTGGAAACTAGATAAGAAAAAATCTGATATGTTAAAATGTATTGCACAATATATAACTGATTATATGTTAAGTGTAAAGGGCTGCTGTTAGTGACAAACCCACAGAGAAATATCACCCAACTACAGTTCCCCCTGATGTTGTTTAGCAAGGTTGATGAGAGTAGCTGGTGAAGACAGTGAAGCTAAAATGTTAGATATTTCCTTCAGGAGTCAGTGGAGACCAAAACAGAGCTAACAGGATGGTGAATATTAGACTTACGTTGATGAGATAGACACAAACATGACTCCAGATGAATGCTAATGTTGCTCTGTGTCTGCTGGATGTGTAAATTAGCAACTGTTTGCCATGTTACAGCTTGTTTTTACTTCCTCCAAGTGGCCAAAAAAATCAATTGATGCATCTTTAAAGTTGATTCCAATAGGATTTAGGCATTTCAGGTGAAGGTGCTGTCATAATATGCTAATCAGGACGTCCAAGGTGTCCTTGTTGTGTCAGTTGACACTGATTTATTACATTCAGGAAATAATGCCTCAGTTCCATTACATGGTTCGGCTCGATTCGACTCGGCTCGACTCATATTTGATACCAGGTCCTTTTCTCCATTTAATCCAATTCGTTTTTCACTGTGGACAGTACTCCCTCAATGTAGGCAATTCTCAGCTGATCACCATAGCAACACTATGCTAATCCCTTCATTGGCCATCAATGCACTTTGTCACTTGTAAAGCACAGTGAGCTCTGTGGTTCTTCTACCATTTTTTAAAATCTGGGAAGAGTGAATAAAAAAAATTGCGGTCACTATTGATGGTAGCTTGGCTGGTGGGTTTGTGCAGATTCCCCTGTGTTGTGCAAGTATCCATTCTCTCTGACCAATCAGTGGTCTGCAGTGTTTTAACCCCACCTTCCAGTATTGGCACAGCTCACTTGAAACCTTGACTGAGCTGGTATCAAAAAAAGTACCAGGTACTATCCACAGCTTTTCCTAATGGAAAACCAAAAGCAAGTCGAGTTGAGTGGAGCCGTGAAGTACCATGCAGTGGAAATGCATAAGTAAAATCCTCCATAATATGGTGTGCTTCAAAGTACCTGACAATCTGGTGGATGAAGTGGTCAGGGTCCTGAGCGGCAAACACAGTGAGAGTGGTCCCTGCCGGCACACCCTCTTCAAAGCGTATCATCTTGGGGTTGACGGGGAAGACAGGCGGCTCGTTCACATCCTGAACTGAAATGGTGACTCCCGCTGTGGACTGAAGCGAGGACTGGATGCCGCTAGCCAGGTGGGCTTGGTTGGAAACCACCACAGTCAGCATGAAGGCACGATTCATCTCAAAATCCACCGGCTAGAGAAGAAACGAGGAGGTGGGAGAGAGGAGACAGAGAGAGAAGGGAGGGAAGTGAGTGTAGCTGATTGCGAGATTAGCTCTAACTGAGTTCCAATTTGAGAAATGACATATAATTCAGTGAAAACAATGTGAGACCAAAGTACTCAGCCATCCACATCTGGCACTTCAGAGCAGGTGGAAACATAGTAGCAGATGTCAGGGTGTGTGTAGGGAAGGCAAATATACAGCTTCATTTTCACCTTGACCACTGTCAGCATGCCCTCATTGGTGATGGGGTTGGTACGGATGGTGAAGTGTCCAGACGGGTCTCCGCTGACGATGCGGTAGACGGCATTCCAGTTGGGACTGTGGGGCTGATCCCTGTCCACCACTGTCAGGTTGGTCACCACCACGTTCACCTTGTTCTCTGGCACCTCCCCTGAAAACTACAGAGCAGGAGGGAGGGAGGAGGTAAAGGAGAGGGAGGGGAGAGGAGGTGACAGCAGGGAGGATGGGAGAGATAACATTATGCTGATGTTGGCTCCAGCGGTCGGCTAATGCACGTTAATAAGTTGATTTATTGAGATTCTTAACATTTGCTTGTGTCATCATCAATCTTTTAGCATTTTCCATAACTGTTATTATGAAAACAAACTGCTTTTAGGTCCAAGCCAAAAACACTCATTACACTGAAAGTGGTTGAAAAACAAATAAGGGAGAAATTAGAAAGGAGAGGAAGACAGAAGGAGATGCATTTGTTTAAATGTGGATAATAGAGAATCATATCTTCCATTATGTTAATGCTGTCCCTTATTCTACGCCATGTCTGCTCATATGAAACTATTATTTGAACTAATGGATTTGTTTAATTAAGTGTTTACCCATTTAATTTAGATTCTGTGCATTCACCAAATCTAGGTCTTAATAAGCAATTAGATAAGTACTGTAATTAAGGCAGCGGTAGGAATAATCTTTGGCTAATGATCTTCATTATATTGCAATCTGAAACAACTCCCCTCTGAACTAACTCTGGAGGAAACTTGGTTACAGCTGCAGAGCCTAAAGAAGAATTTACAGCACAATAGGATACATGTCCTTCTCTTTAGGGATTTATCTGGCTACAGAGGGATGGGCACTTGAAGGTACACACACACACACACACACACACACACACACACACACACACACACACACACACACACATCCCCGCTAAAAGCTCTCATTGTCAGACAATAATCCGTGTTTCCTCTTGTGAAGCGTTAACTTGTTTATGGGGTGTGTCTGCCAGCTGCTGTTCACTTTAATGGCTTCATAATCGTGGGATTGAAGCAGCGTCCAAAACGCCCCGATTTCTCCCTTCCTCCTCTCCCCCTCCCTCCCTCCTTGCCCCCTTTTTTCTCCTATCCCCTGCAGTACAACCATGCTGATAAGCACAGAACAAATTAAATATGCACTCTCAGTCTCTTGTGTGTGGGCTCCTCCATTTCATTTTCACCCCGAGGTTTAGCAACAAACACCAGCACAAACCTTCCATGCTTGTTGGGCTGCGCTGTCAGACAGCCAAATGGAATATGTACTCTCAGAGGCACACACAATGGCGCTGACTGTAGGGGAGGACGCTTCCAAAATGGCCACTCTCACTAAAATGCAATGTGGACCCATTGATAAGCCACTAGAGACACAGAATTCCAGTTTCTGAAGGATTCTGTAGTTACTAATACGTGGGGGGAAAGAGCAGGGCAAATAAGATTCAGTTGAATGTAATCATTAAACCAAATCTCTGCCGACTTTGCCAGTGAATATAAATCTGAAATGAGACAAAAATAAAAAGAATCATTAAACTTTAATACGAGTTGCTATCTCACAAAAAGTTGTTGACAGTATTACAGATTCTGGCTTTACTGGGCTTTATATATAAACTTAATGTGCCTCGCCTATTTAAACATTCAACAAGGAGGACTTTATAGGAGAAAAAAACAGAGCAACAGTGTGAGTTTGTTTGGTAACTTTAGGTGAAGCTGCTATGGCCACAGGTGTCTTAAGTTAAAGGTATAGTTTGAAGGATTTTCCCTAACAATGTACTGACTAGCCCCCAGCCAATAACAGGTGGGGTAAGGTCGGTATTTCACAAAAAGGTAGAGACCAGGTGCCAGACTCTAAGCAGGAAAGAGGAAGCTATTAAAATCGCAGAGACAGTTGAAAAAAAAATGCAAATACAGCGAGGTGAAATCAGAAGTTCACACTAAAAAAAAGTGAATCTGGGGTTGAATTTCACTTTCAATTTCACTGGTGAACACTGAAGGAGAGGATGGGGATAAAAAAGGAGATGCAGACTTGGCCTGTTTCCTGTTGGACTGATAGATACCAGCGGTTAGCCTTGTTAGGTTTGTTAAAGTATCGGCTTTCCCATTATAACAAATGTAACATTCCTACAATAGTAGAGCAGCTTGCAGTGTATGTGGGAGTGGCCAGACTTGAATGTTGTGTTTTAACCATCCCTGCATAGTATACCTTTGAGGGATAATGGTGGATGCTAAAACAAGTAGAGGTGGAAATCACAAACCAATTTTTTGTGTGTTTAGTTCAGTTCATAGTCACTAGCGATGTTGTGTGTTCATTTCTTTAATTAACTAAGTTTAAATGCATTTCAGATCACCATTTATACTGAGACATTCATTACTATAGTGTGGTGGTACGTACAGTCTGATTCTAACTCAAGCTAATGCCCTCAGTTCAGTATAAAACAACTCCATACAAGCACTGTTTTACGGCTCGGCAGCTAATTATTTGCAACAATAATGACATTACGATTATTTCTGTGGTTTTTGCGATTGATTAATAATATGCTTTGAGCCCCCAGGAAGTGTGCTTGGC
The DNA here is from genome assembly GCF_041903045.1 of Epinephelus lanceolatus. NCBI lineage: Eukaryota > Metazoa > Chordata > Actinopteri > Perciformes > Serranidae > Epinephelus > Epinephelus lanceolatus. Next base: position 22,913,693 of record NC_135734.1, read on the forward strand.
TTTGAAGCCAATTTGAAGCCAATTTTGCAGTGGCCAAACAGTGGAATTACACCACCATGTGATGCCCTGCGGCCCAAAAAAACTTTTTCCCATTGATTTACATAGCGACAGAGACGTCTGTAACCAGTCAAAATTTGATCTGTTTGGTCCGATAACATTTAGAAAGTTTAGAAGAGCCGCAGGATTGAATTATTTTATCCCCATTAAAGTTAGCAGAGTGCTAAACCAGCTCAGCCAGCGGAAGTCTCTGGTGTGCTTGCTTTATAGACCACTAATTTTATATGCGGCTGTTGTTTTTGGCTTCACGTGCCACTAAGCAACTTTCATAAGAATTAACAAGGCCCTGCCTCGAACGCTGAATCTAGTTCTCTTTATACATCCATGAGCTGAGCTGACGACTGTACTGTCAGTCACCACTGAGCTTCTGATTCAGTCAGTGACTACAGTGATTGAGTATAGTCACAGTACCACCAGTGGTTGTTGACCTTGGGAAGAAAAGGACTTTTATAACTTCACCATTCAAAGCACAAGTATCTTCACCATCAAATTATGCCAGGGTTTTATTTCATAGAACTTTGACGTGTCAATAGATCACAAGTGTATGAAGGTCAGCACGACACAAAACCCATCTAATACAGGGTCACTTATACCTGAGCACTTGTAATTATTGCTTTTCATGTTTGAAACTGTCTATAAATCCAACTAGCCTTCACACATTTGTGCTGGAGTCCAGCCGAGGAAAATCAGCAGGGGTGCAGTGCAGACCCCAAATCATCTTAGAAAATAAATCTGCATCGAGGTGCTCTGCCCTGCAGCGGAAATCCACGGTCTTCTTACCAAAAACTGACTCAGCAAATGAAAATGTTCCACGTTAGACAGCGGAGCTATGGTTCAAACAGACTAAACGAGCTCTTCCTTTCCTTCATGAGGTGTTGAGAACAACACCAAATGGTAATGACAGCTTTACATACGAATAAATGTCCCAAAACAGACTCCTCCTAATATCAGACTGCCATCGGTCCACTTAAGATGGCTGTTATGTCTTCACTATATAGGGTAATAAAGATACAGCCACTGGCAACAGGCGTCTACCCTCACTCTTATTTTTCATATTATACGGACATATCAAGCTGTTTTTCCTAGCAGTCTGCTCTTTTTTTGTAAACACAAATCAGAGTCAAGGAGTGGGTAGCAGGGGAAAGTGGTGAATAATCTCTGGCACGCCAACTCCTCCAGCTGTTAAGAAGCTGCAGCTCTACAGGTGAATCACAAATACTGTAGCGCTCTATTCAGATCTGTAAGCCTGTGTGGCTGGGAGCTCAAGCTTTCAACCCCACAAGTCTCCCAAGCAACTCTCCTGCTCCTCATCACTGCTCGGTGAATGAAAAACCACTGGGTACACTTTAGCAGGGCTGTGATACACTTGATTTGATACTTTGATTAGATAGATTGTTGCAAGTACCATCGTCCTTTTGTTTATCACATAATGACGAACATTGCACTAACATTGCGCATTAAGGCCCATGTGGTGAAATGAATAAAACATTTGGCTTTTTTTTTTTTTAAATTAGATGCTATATATCAGCTTGGTTTACGCCCCCGCAAGCAATTTCACTTAATTAGCGCGCTTATGTTTTCTCTCTATGCCTCCCATAGAGAGCAATGAATTCTTCTCGCGTCTGTCATGCACAAATAATTACTGAACTGCTCCGAGTCTAGTTGCTTGTGTGGGAAGCAAAACAAAAAGAAGAGATTGACAAAGCAGCAGAAATGGCATCTGGTGGAGAACAATTTCTTTGCTGTGGATGTTCATGCGAGAGTGCGTGGCTGTTGGCGTCTCAGTGAAGGACATGCAGCAGGAACACATTTTCATTCATTTTCACTCACTACCACCTTTGAGTCACGCACCAAAATGTGGTCAACTGCTCTTTTACTGACACGCTCAGGCAAATCTGCAGCCATTTACTCAGGAGGGTTGCAGGGAAAATAATAAGGCCCTGAAGAGCTGACAAAAATTTATCACAGCGTGTGTGACCATACATCACTGTGCACTGTATATGTCAAGGACAATGTACAATGTGTTTTTTTTTTGTGTCTACTGAAGCGCAGCATGTCCATTTGCTGGCTGGCACAAGGACTCTGGTCCAGCGCTCCTCCCCGGTGAAGAGCGGTGACGGAGCCAGCGCCAAAGACGGGGGGGCAGAGCAGTTCTGAGCGGAGCGGCAGCCTTTTTCAGTGAGCTCTACCCCTGACAGCTGGGGAGCTCTTATCAGAGCATGCGGCTGGAACTGTACTGGCATGCACGCTGACGACGGGCCCCGCCGAGGAGACAGGGATCACAGTGTGTGACGCTGACACACTGCTCGCTCTGCCTCTGAGCTCGGCTGCAGACAGCATCTGTCTCTCTCTGGAATCTCAGAAATCCAAGCAGCTACAATCCTGTAGGTCTGTCAAGCTGCGGTCAGCATTTGATTGTGTTGTATGACCAAGCTGAGAGCAGAGAGTACAAGCAATACATGGGGCATGAATGCATACATGCACGGCATTCACACTCACACATTCACGCATAAAAGAGCTTCTGTTTTCAGTTGCTGTTCCGTCATCAATAACCTTTAAACCCTGACTCTCAAACATGAACAACTCCCTACCTAACCGCAAACACTGCCATAGAAAAGCGGGCCAGCGTGGCTTCCTGTCAAACCAGTGTAGAGGTATCAGGGACCGGGGCCAGATGTCTGTAGACAAACCCTGGCCATCAGAGGCCCCGCTGGCAGGGAAAGCACAGAGCGCAAAGGAGGGAAGCGTACACCTCCCGTCTGCAAAACTGATCTCGATCTCACTTTCAGTCGCTGTACCCTCCTCTGTCTCTCCATATGTTGTTCTTGCACAGTGTTTCTTTATCTGTCACCGTGTGTTTTTTTTTATTCTTAATATAACTGTTTTTATCCTGCATCTTTGTCAGCTGTTATATTTGCATTCCCTTCATCTCAATGTTCTCTGAAAACATATTTCAGTTGAGCTACTATTGCGTGATTGTTGTCTTTGACAGGGACCAGATAACGCATTTTCTAATAATATCTGAGAGCAGACTTTCCCATGGAGGCCTGTGTAACCTGTTCTGCCTGAGAATAATATACCATTATGTGCTATATGAAGGATAATGGCTCTGTGGGACAGTGGGGCAGCATATTGGCAATAGACACAAGAAGGTATAAAAATTTAATATCATGATTGTAGTGACCAAAATGTTGATGTTGCACAGTATTTACCGTGCATTTTTCAAAGCACCATAATCAAACATGGTTTCAATGATGATTAAAATCTGACAACATAATACTAACCACGAGGAAATGCACTGCAGTTTATCATGAAACCAGTAATCGTTCCATCCCTACATAGCAGCTAAATAAGCAGTTGTTAAAAAGACAGATCCAGGGTCAAGTCCTGCGGAGGAGCAGCTGTTGAATAAATGGTTATGACAGCCACCAAATATGTGAACCAGGAGAAGGCTGATGATTTTGATGAGGATAAACAAAGTTTAGGACTCACCGTTCTGACTGTCAGCTCCGGGGGATTGTCGTTAATGTCGGTGATGCTGATAAGAGCTGTGGCTGTGTTGGACAAGCCAAAGTTCAAGTTGCCCTCCATGTCAGTGGCCTGGACGATGATGGTATACTGGGACACTTTCTGTGAAAAGAAGTAGAAAACACACTGGGTGACTGGTGTATCAAAGGCTGCAACAAACCTGGACACATGACTCTAACAAAAAAATGAATATTTCTGTCATGTGACAATGACAAAGTGAGTCATATGAACGTATGAATGAATGAGTGAATGCATGAAATCTCCCCAACAACTAGCCATGCTTGCACATCTTCCCTTCTTTCTGCTCACTCACTGGAACAGAACAACTGGAGTCTGTTAGAGCATCTTATTTGCTCAATAGCAGATAGTAAATGTTGCACACACACACACACACACACACACACACACACACATGAAGACACACACAAAGTTGCAGGGAGGGAGCACTGTGTTGGTAAAAGGCCCATCCATTATTGCCTAAAAGTCTTGGCTTTCCGCTGTGGGAACAGACCAGGATCATCACTCATTTTAATGGAGGCGCCGCCACTTTAAGATGCGCCACAGTGCTGCAGATAATACCAGGAGGTGAATGGGCCTTATTTAGTCCAGTTACAGTGAGGGGGAGTTGACCCACAGTGTACTGCAGCACACACCGCAATATTACAGCACCATGACAAGAAACACCATCAAATGTTAGGCTTTGTTTAGACACAACCCAAAAAAACCCCAAAGAAGCAGAGAGAAAGTGCATCCACATCCCAACATGTGACACTGTCCATGGTGCTCAAAGTTCAGTCTGTCCCCAGACTCGCCACTGCAAAGACGACTGTGTGTGTGTGTGTTTGTGTGTGCCTCTTTCCTGACAGTATAAGCCTCTCTGCTTTGTGGTCTCTTTTTCTCCCTATTAATCCATTTGGCTCCAACCTCCACTGTGCCAGAGAAAAGCGAGGGAGAGAGAGACTGGACATCAAGGACAGGCCAGCATTCGGCACATGGGGGTTGCTGCTTTGTTAAGCATCCACAGCGCGTCCTACCAATGGTCTAATGTTCGTTTGCTGCTAGGCTAGTTTGGTCATGTGTGGGTTGCGCTTTCTAACGACTTAACAGCCAGCGGCACTGATGTCAGGGACTGCCTGGAGGAACCAGAACAAACCCGGGCAGAGGTCTTGTAAGTAAAGATGGGGGAGTTACTGCTTCCTGCTCTGATGGCTGCTTCTTTGCTGTTTTATGTCTTTGAGTCATGGCTTTTCTTCTTTTTTTCTCTCCCCTGGTTTATTCTGTTCTCTTTATTAACTCAAATTCTGTGCTTCTTTTGATCTCTCGCTATCTTTCTGATGGCATCTTGGTCGCTCAATGTTCTCCGCCTGTCTGTTCTCTATCCGTCTATCTTTCTGTGTGTCTTTCTGCCAGTCTCTGTGTATCTCTATATCTCCTTTCTCACTCCCACTCTTTTTTTTCGGTCGTGAAGGATGCAGTTGACTGTCAGATCAGTCAAACCATTGAGGCCAGTTAAAAAAACACTCAGCTGTAGTCATTTAGCATCCCTCCAAGTCATTATGAACAGCACAGACATGTTAATCTGCACCGAACCAGCCCTATTAATGAAAACTCAATACTGGCTGCCCTTTATTAGACTCATAATGAAATATCAATACCATCTCCCCTCATAGAGCGCTTCGGTAAATAGAGCCTCCAATGAATGTGTCTCTCTGCAGACTCATTTAGATCCAGTCACATACATCAATCTAGAAATAGCACCAGATGGCTGTACGAAGCTAATAGGCTCGAGCTTTGATGGACGCCTTTTTCTTTGGTCAGGTGAGGAGAAATGACTGGAGCTGAGCCAGCAGGTGGAGCTCTCACACAGTTTGAGATGTAGATGCAGGATGCGTCCCATCCTGCAGGGTTATATCACTCATCCGAGGGTAGTTGTGAGTTTATGGCCCTTCTAGTGAACACATACACATCCGCTAACGCTCCAGTGAGTGGGAACAGGTGGGACACTCAGACTCTTACACCGGGTATACACGTGCACGAGCACGCCAAACATACACACAGAGCCAAGCACACTCTGCTGTCCAAAAGTGGCTGCCCGAACAAGCCAGTAAAGGGCTCTCTAATGAGTCCTATAGAAGTGCTGAACAGAAAATCTCTCTGTTAGATTAGAGTCCAGCGCTGGCAGGAAATATAGCTTCTTGTCTCACGCCCAGCAGCAACAGCCCAAACTCCCCCACAGGCCTTGAGCCTCACGGACTTAATCTGTGGAAGCTGAAAGCCATCGGAGGCCACAGAAACACCTGTACACAGAGCTACGCCAACAATAAACCTCAGTCCCTCTTTTTCACAGCAACCAAATTAGGTCGTTTACCATCCAGGAGACTGAAGAAAGAAAATGGCTTCAGGCTATCAATGTTAGCTACTCGACAAGTTAAGACAAGCAGCAGACAGGAGAGGTGGAAAAAGCTGGCTGCTCATGGCTGGTAAGCAAATGGACTTGTTCTCCAGTGAGACTTTGTTAGCAAGTAGGGGAAATAATGGACTGAAACATGTAAGGCGATGTCGAACAAGAAAATAGAGAGAAGTGGTTTTCTGCCAAAACACGTACAGTGGTGAATTAATTATACCTGAGTGTGCTTTTTCACTTGGCGTGCCGAAAAGGACCACTCAGAGTGGGTAAAGAGGGGGAGGCCAGGCGAGTGAGAGACGTGCTTTTACTCGTGTCATTTGTGGATTGAGTTCCGGCCTGCCAGGCTCCTAGTGGCCACAGTCATTAGCTTGTCACTTACAATCTGTCTCAAATGGCCCAGTACTGGTGGCTAAAACTGTAGAGATCAGCTCCCTTCCTTGTTCTGACTCTCTTTACCTCAGTGACCCTCAGTGTCAGTGACCCCCCCACCACTGCTTCAGCTCCGCTCACCTGGGATCGCTTCAATTAAATTTCCTCGATTTGATTTGATGCCATTCGATTCCATTTAATCAGGCTTTAATTTAGCTCAGTTTAGTTACACATACAATTAAAAGCTGCAAAGTACTTTCAGTTGAGGGATTGTGACAGTACAATACACGTGTTGTTTTTGACATTTTCAACATCTTTTTCCAGTCAGTACCAAAAATATGCAGAGAATTCTGTTTTGTCTCAATCTTCATCATCCACCCCTCTCCTCATCCCTCCCAGGGATGTGTCTCAGGTTGGGTTGAGGACACAAACAGCTCAATACTTGTTTGAAAAGAACACACGCCAGCGCACTGTTCTCTGAAAGCTTTTCTCTGAATCCCATCGTAGAGAGACTTGCTCAGATACGTACATCTGAGATGTAAACTCAGAATCCACTTGATTAGATACGCCTCCACATTTACGCAAACAGCTCAGAGTCACATACTGGATAAATAAAGGCTGTGAGTCACATATGAATAAAACTGCTAGAATAAAACATGCAGACTGGGCAAGAAGTTTAGTTAATCGGCCAACTGAGCATTACGATACAACGGACATGATGAAGCAGATATGAGCGTGATGAACATGCTGCTGCCAGACATGCTGGCTTCAGTTGAAAGAAAGGGAAATGTCAGTAATGAGGATGTGATGTCGGCAAGATTGTGCAGTCACTCAAATGACATCTTAGGGAGAAGAGAGACAAGCAGTGCCTGTAAATCTTCTAGTATGGGTTATGTAGAAATTTAACCCTTCTGATGTACTGAAACAGGAACAGAAGGCCCGTTTCCACCGCAGGAACTTCAGGGTAATTTTACGGGGCCGTTGGTGCATGTCTCCACCGCAGGAACCACCCCCTAAGGACAGAGTTCCGGAACTTTTACGGGGGCTAAACAAGTCCCTGCCTCGGAGTAGGTACTCAGAACGGCCCCGAAAGACTCCTGGCTGGGGCTTGGGGATTACTTGGTGCTGATTGGATATACTCAAGGAGGGATGTGATGACAACAGAAAGCAACAAAATAGCTGGCATTTTTAAAACTCAGCAGACGAGGGTTAGCTCGTTCATATAGCTTCCGCCGCCATGTAAAAAAAACTCACTAAATGGCCCGTGAAAAAAATATTCTTTCCAGCGGATATCTTAGTTACAACATGATTGAGCTAGCAAAGCAGTTTTGTGTTGCTATGTGTGGTATTTATACAGTTATGGGAAATCACAATGTCTAGAAAGCATCAGTAGTGGCTGCAGCTGACAGGGACAGCTCACAACAGCATCTGTTAAAATGGTCGTGCAACGATTATGTCACATCCAGAGCCCGTAACTTTACAGGAACCTTCCTCCTACTCCGCTCTCTCAGTGGAGACACGGCGGTTGAGAGAGCCGAGCGAGAGGACGTTCCTGTAGTAGTTCCTGCCCCTCAAATAGTACCAGGAACTTCTTCAGTGGAAACGGGCCTAGAGACTGCAGCTAGTCCCTCTGAGAGATTGTACTGAGGGACAGTGGTGCTTTGAACTAAATTCTAAGTTCATGGCAATCCATCCAATAGTTAAGAGACATTTCACTAAAAAGTGAGTGACTAAAAAGTCACGCAAAAAGTCAACCTCATGGTGAAGCTAGACGATTAACATTATCGCTGATTATCACTAATATATTTAGGATACAATGTCTGGGGACCATGAACGTCTTCAGCAAATTTTGTGCTGATACTTTAAGAAGATATTGAAGTATTTCACGAGATAAGTGAAAATTTTTACCTCTTAGGGGAAATGTCACAGGTTCACCAAAGTCATAAGGATTTAAAGTACAACTGCACCAACTTTCATTACAATTCATCCAGTCATTTTCAAGACATTTCAGTGGTAGCCTGACGACTGATTGACAGACTGCCCAACATCACCATCTCCAGAGCCATACTGCTAGTATCGCTAAAGAAAGAGAGCAACATCTTCTGAAACTTACTGGACGAAACTTTTATTGTGAGTCAACAAACCCCAAAACCAGTGAAGTTGGCACGTTATGTAAATCGTAGATAAAAACAGAATACAATGATTTGCAAATCCTTTTCAACTTATATTCAATTGAATACACTGCAAAGACAAGATGTTTAATGTTCAAACTGAGAAACTTTTTTTTTTTTTTTGCAAATAATCATTAACTTAGAATTTAAAGGCAGCAACACATTGTAAAAAAGTTGGCACAGGGGCCTTTTTACCACTGTGTTACATCGCCTTTCCTTTTAACGACACTCAGTAAATGTTTGGGAACTGAGGAGACCAATTTTTGAAGCTTTTCAGGTGGAACTCTTTCCCATTCTTGCTTGATGTACAACTTAAGTTGTTCAACAGTCCGGGGTCTCCGTTGTCGTATTTTACGCTTCATAATGCGCCACACATTTTCAATGGGAGACAGGTCTGGACTACAGGCAGGCCAGTCTAGTACCCGCACTCTTTTACTATGGAGCCATGCTGTTGTAACACGTGCAGAATGTGGCTTGGCATTGTCTTGCTGAAATAAGCAGGGGCGTCCATGAAAAAGACGTTGCTTGGATGGCAACATATGTTGCTCCAAAACCTGTATGTACCTTTCAGCATTAATGGTGCCTTCACATATGTGTAAGTTGCCCATGCCTTGGGCACTAATACACCCCCATACCATCACAGATGCTGGCTTTTGAACTTTGCGCCTATAACAGTCCGGATGGTTCTTTTCCTCTTTGGTCCGGAGGACACGACGTCCACAGTTTCCAAAAACAATTTGAAATGTGGACTCGTCAGACCACAGAACACTTTTCCACTTTGCATCAGTCCATCTTAGATGAGCTCGGGCCCAGCGAAACCGGCGGCGTTTCTGGGTGCTGTTGATGAATGGCTTTCGCTTTGCATTGTAGAGTTTTAACTTGCACTTGCAGATGTAGCGACGAACTGTAGTTACTGACAGTGGTTTTCTGAAGTGTTCCTGAGCCCATGTGGTGATGTCCTTTACACACTGATGTCGGTTTTTGATGCAGTACCGCCTGAGGGATCGAAGGTCACGGGCATTCAATGTTGGTTTTCGGCCTTGTCGCTTATGTGCAGTGATTTCTCCAGATTCTCTGAACCTTTTGACAATATTACAGACCGTAGATGATGAAATCCCTAAATTTCTTGCAATAGCTCGTTGAGGAATGTTGTTCTTAAACTGTTCGACAATCAGCTCACGCATTTGTTCACTAAGTGGTGACCCTCGCCCCATCCTTGTTTGTGAATGACTGAGCATTTCAGGGAAGCTGCTTTTATACCCAATCATGGCACCCACCTGTTCCCAATTAGCCCGTTCACCTGTGGGATGTTCCAAATAAGTGTTTGATGAGCATTCCTCAACTTTCTCAGTCTTTTTTGCCACTTGTGCCAGCTTTTTTGAAACATGTTGCAGGCATCAAATTCCAAATGAGCTAATATTTGCAAAAAATTACAAAGTTTACCTGTTCGAACATTAAGTAACTTGTCTTTGCAGTGTATTCAATTTAATATAGGTTGAAAAGGATTTGCAAATCATTGTATTCTGTTTTTATTTACGGTTTACACAACGTGCCAACTTCACTGGTTTTGGGTTTTGTACGTTTTCCCAATTCAAGGATGTAAAGAACGTCTATAATCCAATGAGACTTAAAGGACATCTGAACTCCAAATTAATGAGTATCAATCATCTCGCTAACAAGGTGACAAAACCATTGTGTTTGTATGAAGCTAAGTAGGTTCAATCAAGAAAACTTTTTCTATGCTACATCCATTCACAATTTTCTCTCTATCACCCATCAGCTTACTCTCCTGGTTAGCCAATCAAACATTGCCACGATCTCCTTCAGCCAAACTTTCAGTCTGTTCTCTCTGCTTCTATCAGCTGTCATTTTAGGCAGAATCGCTGTGCCCTCCTCCAACCCATTCACCTCCAGTCTCCTTATCCAGAGACCAAGAGCTTATCAAAAGCCCATTCCTCTTCACACCCAGATCCCCAGCTCCATCTTCATCTCATCTCATCACCAACACCAGTGTCTAGACTCCACAGGGGAGATCCCTAATCTACTATGTCTTTACCACCCTCATGGAGTAGATGACATCACAATGGGGTGTAATCGCCAAAGACTTTTCACATTTTTTATACTTATGATAAATATCCTTTTCTGTCAGAATGAGTCTCCCCTGATTGAAACACAGAAAGAGAGGGAACAGCTGAGATCCTGAATAAAGCTGTGAACATGTGTGGTGCAACCACTTCTCTAGTAACATCTAATATAGTGTTGAAAAATCTCTGTCCGGTACTCACTGTTGGGTGCACATAGTCAAAATATGTGTATAAATTCTGCAGGGAGATACTGACCAGGTTTTTGTCACAATCACAGTTTGAATTGGTGATATTCTAAATACAGTTGCTGTCTTGAAAGGATTACTTTATTTGTTTTTGTTTTATTTGCTCTAACAGGGTGTCCTAACTGAAGGTGACGCCAACGAGTGAGTTCGATTGTACTGTTTTCTATTGAAATATCCTAACTGGCCATGAGTGACACAGTGCTTTGAGCTGAACTTAAGTTGGATGCACTGTTTGTACTTATTTCAGGTGCACTCTTTAAAGGCTCAGCAATAGACAAAGAACAGCGGATTTATAAAGGTGATATGAGGAATAGTCTTCACGATACGTCCTCATTTACTTTACTAAAAAATAAAAAATAAGCTGGCTGAAGGGAGATTTCCAGAGAGCTAAAAGTTTCTGGCAAATGACCATCACTAATAACAATGTACAATTAATATAATATGGCTATATTGTCTTTTTCAGTTTCAGTGTTTTCTGTCAAGTAAAAACTTAAAAAGATAGCAAATATTTGCCCATTTTTTAAGTGGTTACATATAAGACAGAGACAAATGAGCTCAGCAAGACTATTTTGAAGCATTGCTAAAGTAATCCAAAGTCTTAAGAATATGTTACTTAGATTGCGCAATCTAATGGAATACCTTACAAATTACATTTTAGAGCATGTACTCAGTAGTCTTAAAGTAAACATCCCAACACTGACACTGACATCAATCACATGTATGGGAAATATTTTACCCTAGGTCATTTGATATCTATCATCCCTCATGGTTGTTATAGGGTCCAACATTTGTGGATGTATTGTGTGAATTCTATTGTAAACAAATAAGATTCAGCCCTTTAAAGAACAAACTGGTGTCAAAAAGTCATCAAGGGACTGTTCATGGGAAAAGCAGGCAAAAGAATAGAACAGACAAAACTTAAATACATCTATAAAAATGTTGCTTTGGTGGATAATATTTATCTGAAAGGTTTTCAAAGTGAATGCCTGACCTAGACCAGAATAGGAGAGCATTATCTACAAGAGAGGGCGGAAAAACATGGTTTAAAACGGGAGGGGCATAAGTGCAACAATTCAGGCTTTTCTGAAGACAAAACAAGGTCCAATTCAATATGAGCTAAGTGCACATGATAAGGTGGATATTGAGTGGATATTTTCCTGATTGAATGTTGGCTACAAGCAGTCAACATCCACCTACATACATCAATATTTTTCGTACAGCAGCCTGCTCACAACTCTCAGATGTCTTTGCTGTCTGGCTCCTGGAGCTTTGGTGCAAGGCAGTGAGTTAACATAACTCAGGGTCTCTGAGACAATAAAGCCCCAGACCCATTTAGGATGCCTGCTCTCTGTCTGTATCCCCAACTGGGCTCTGCAGATCATAACAGAGCCAGGCTGTGGGCACTCATGTCCTTGAGGCAGTCCAGGCGATGTCCTAATCGTCGGCGAGACAGTCCAACGTAGAGCTGGCGTCGGCCTGGTGGACAGCCTGGCGTCGGGCCACACCACACCATGCCACGCCAGACCGTTCCAATCCAGGGCTCATGGGAGATTGAGACAGCCTGGGGTAATGAAAGACAACAGCTCTGCCTGCCAGTGGAACCGAAGCCATGGAGAGAGGGCACAAAGGGAGAACATGTATGCCAGCTGTGGCATCCTGACATCTCCCACTCTGCTACCTGCTGCACCAGAGTCACACTTCATTAGAAATGTGTTTCTTTCATGATGGACTGACAGACGAGTCTATTTCCAGGACAGCAAAAATACAAATATAGATACAAAATACTGTCTGAACCTGGGGCTGGGCAATGTGGGGGAAAATCTAATATCACATTATTTTTGACCAAATACCTGGATGTTGATATTGCAGTGATATTTTAGGGCTGGTGTTTGGTGCTCACAAAATATTTATACAATGAGATTTTTGATATTTTTATTTCATTTATTTTAGAATAATCGTCAGTAATGTGGGTATTAGGTTTGGGTGGTATAACCGTATTATGATGTATCAGGACATGTGAAAACCCGTCAGTATGAGTTTCGAAAAATCGTCGAATAGTTGCCATGATTTTCGAATAGTGTTTTTGCTTGTGCTGCCCATCCCTAGTAAACAGTATGACAGTTTTTTGGTGGGCGGGGCTCAGCTGGAGGCAAAACAATTCTCCTAGGACCTTAGCTAGTGCTAACTAGCAAGTTCTGTTGGCTTGTTTTAGACAATGGAGGAAGATGATGTGAGTGGCGCATTTGGAAATACTCATTCCGAGTACCAGAGTGCACTCTGACACAAACTGGACCGTTCCTAAATTCGGAGCACTGTCTGAATGTACTGTTCTGTTATCCAGAGCACCGCGCTCTCGGAGTGGCAGAGTGGAATCTGGGCACTCTGTCTAGGGAAACAGAGCAGCAGTGTGCCGAGTGGTATGAATGTGTGATTAACTTCACCGTTTGTTAATTCACACAGAAATATAACGCCCCGTTTCGACCAACAGGGATCTCATTATAGTGTAGGGCGTCAGACTGAATTTATGAACGCACCATGTCAGGTCACTCGCTCTCCGGGATGGCAAGTGTTACTTGGATAAGTAAACACTGACCATCGGGACCAGACTGGCCGACCCGTATGCTCTCACTAAGTGGATGGATGATGAAGGTGGGATGGCTGGCTTTGTGGTTGATTACTATAACAATCTTACAAAGGTGGACGACACTTATACGGCTTCCTCCAGTTTGTTTTGCTATTGAAGCTTACGTTAGCTAATGTGTTAAAAAGTTAGAGTGACAAAGAATTTCAATATTCCTCTTACTTACTTACTGCCTCCCCAGTTTCTGATGAGGTGACAGTAAACACTTTTTCCTAACCTGATATGAGGTGTGCGCTGCACATGCGAACATTTTTGATGATTGCCTCCCTCCAGTCCTTTCGTCTTATCACATTTAACCATCCGCCAGCAGTGGCGGCTGGTATGTGCTAAAATTTAAGTTTATGAGCCACAGCTCCTTCTATTCTGGCTCCTAATAACACAACAAGACGACATTCTAAGCCTCCTATGTAGCCTACAGCCCTGTGGTGAAAATCATGTTTTGCCTCCAGCTAACAAACTGACGTCACTGTGACGTCGGCCCTAAAAGGTTCTACATTATATCAATATATTATCCATCCCTAACCTAAACGAAACATTCACCTACTGCAATCTTAATTCTAATCTTGTCCCCGGCCCCTTCAGTGCTTTACATCCCAAATGCAAAACCTAAACCCACACCCACATACAAAAAGCCATGTTATAGTTTGGGGTGCATGGAGTCAAACACACATGTATATGCCTTATCTCAGCTTGTTAGCCTGTGGGCAGGAGCACGTGGAAACATGTGAGGTCAGGGGAGGAGAGGGGTTGCGGGCGGTGAGTTGGGCAGAATAATTGGTATTCAGCGGTGTCAGAGGTAAGTGATACCAGGCTAACCTCCATGTACCCCCTGGTCTCCTCAACACGAGAGAACCTGCTTCACCCCTTAATTAGCACATGAATATTCTAATTAGACACTGGCATGGTGGACGAGGATGAGCTAAAGTGTGAGACATGGGAGAGGAGATGGAGAATATAAATTATGTGCTGCAAAGGGTGTCTATAGGGTATACGGTGCCCATACAGTGAGTGTGTGTATTCATGTTTTGTGTAGCAGCATGTGTATACACCACCCTGGTTGCATGGATCCAGTCTGACACATTGGATCTCTATTTGCTGCTACTCTTCACTTTGTATGAGCTTGTCTTCATCTAAACAACAAACTGCATGGGAGTGTGTATGCAAACACGTGCCCATGTGTCTGAGCGTGTTTGTGTGTTTGTGTTGATGACCTTGACAGCAGGTGGGTGAACTCCCAGGTGTGTCCCAGTTTTAGTGGGAGGATCAGAGGCAGGTGGGACTGAGCCTGGCTTGATGTGTCCAGATTAATGAGCTTTCTCTCACTCACATCAGCTGCTACTGCTGCCGCCTGGGCCAAGCTGGAAACAGGGACAGAGCTGGCTCGCATTCACCAGACTCATTTATATTGTCCCACCAATGTATGACGCTGTCATGCCATGCCAGCTCTGTACAAAAATTGGATAAGGAATGAGCATTGATGTATTGTGTTCCTCTGTTATCAAAACCTGGTTTTGTTCTTGAGATTTCATCCGTAATTATTCTCCAAATACGCTTGCCTTACTGTTGGTAAAATTCTGCTTTAATTTCCAAAGTGTTGCCTGGCCGGGTTTAGTGCTGCGAGGGACCAGCGGGACTTCTCAGAATATAAACATTATGAGACACACTCAACGGTGCTTTAATGTCTGTAGTAAAACCAGCCAACTAAGTTACGAGGATGAGATTATCCTCATAATGGCAGCATATGAATTTGAATGTTTCCCTGATTTTGCCAGTTGTATTTCTTCTTTAAATCTTGCACCACAGGGAGATATGAGAAGGTCTGCATGTGTGTGAGAGAGAGAGAAAGGCTGTAGAATGAACAATCTGCCATGAAACAATACTGCCAACAGTCACCTGATGCATCTTAGGAAAAACAAAAGTCGCCCCTGCGTGACCTCGCTCATTAGTACAATAAGGTGGAAGATGGAGCAGAGACGATGTGTGTTGTGGTGGTGGTGTGTGGGTTGGCAAACAACCACAGAAAGCAACAGACGCACACAGCATCAGTGGATGAGACAAAAGACGACAATGAAGAGAAAGCTCCTGCGACCTCCTCAGCAGAGAGGTGCTGGATTTGCGTGGCCATTATATCCGCCCTGCTCTACACGCTGAAGAAAACATTACATATTAGCCTGTCAATTATACTTATACACAATAAGAAAACAGGCAAATTACTAGAATGACTGAATTAATTTTTTGGCTGTTTTGTTTGACATTTTTTAAAAGGGCGAATGCAGCTGAAAGTGATCCTGAATTTTTTAAGGTTTCATTACATGCAGGGATGAAATTGGGATTTGTGAGGCAGGGAGCCCTGGAATTTGCAGGACCTTATTTCATGCATTGTGCATCCAGAAAAAGCAAGCTGGTGGTAAATGGATGTTAAAAAATAGAATTCTGTTAATCATTTGACAAATATTTCGGGAAATGAAGTGTTTATTTCGAGAATTGTAATTAACTTTGGGTTAAACAATGGCCAAAATGGACCGACCAGATAAAGTCATTAAAACCAAGACTTGGGAAGCATCTATTAAGGTGACTGATCTGTACTGTGGCTAACCCGCATTTGATTAATTTGACGTTACCCTGTTCATGGACACACAAATCAGCTACCAGAGTAAATCAAGTTAGTTGGTGTGTGGCTGTGTGAAAACAATGTAAATGTAAACAAAAAAAGCACATTAGTAGTCAAAGTTATTGTGACTGTGGGCATCCTGGTGGCTGGTTAGTTCAACAAACAGTTCAACATTTTGGAAAACAGACTTTTTTGCTCTCTTGCCCGGAGTTAGATAAAATATTGATGAAATTCTAATATCTGTCTATTCAGTATGAAGCTGGAGCAAGCAGCAAAATCAAAGACCGGAAAAAGAAGCCAACATGGATGTGCAAAACACTGCAGTTCCTTGAATGGCAACAAGAGGCTGGCTCCAAAAGTGAGTCAATCCCCATAGACCCCCATGTTAAAGTGCCCAACTTTAGAGAAGAAATAAATGGGTTTACAGCCCGATTTTCGTCTCTATAGCTAATTTCCCCGTTTATGCCAACTGAACAGAGGATGAACTTACATTTTATTACTTTGAGCTGATCCTAATATATATATATTAATATCCAAATATGGTCACTTCTGGCCCAGAAAAACCAAGATGGCGATGGCCAAAATGCCAACATCAAGGCCTTAAAGCGGCAATCCATATAAACCAATGGGTGGCGTCAGGGTAGCTACATCCATTGTTTTTATACAGTCTATAAACTGGAGCCGAGATGAATTTATCTTAGCTTAGCTTAGCATAAACATTGGAAACGAAACAGCTATCTTCGCTCTGTTCAAAGGTTAAAAATCTTACTACCACTAGCACTGTTACATATGCTGCTTCTTCCTCTCTCCTCATTTCCTGCCTCTATACTATTAACCATCCAATATGAAAAAAGAATACAGACAGTATATTTAATCGCAGTGGTAGATATTTCTTGCACAAGTACCAGATGTTGTTGCAGTTTGGACTGAATAAAGCTGAGCTCTGCTGGCTGGCTGTGGCCAACTTTAACCCCAGGATGTATCAACCAAACCATTGAAGGCCAGCAGAGTAATAGTACAACTTTAAGTCACTGAATTGTATTTTATGGCTGGGTGGACACAAATGAGACACAAAAGATCAAATGCTGAGAGTTAACAGGGACACACTGCATACAGCTGACACTGACCTCTCTGTCCAGGCCGGCTGCCACTGTCACTATGTCTCCAGTCTCGCTGTTGATGGTGAACATGTTGGGGATGGGGCTGTGGGGCGTCTGCGAGAGGATGCGGTAGCGCACCATGCCGTTAGCCGTGGTGGAGTCGTCCGAGTCTGTGGCCGTCACCTGCATCACGGAAGATCCTGCGGAGAGAAAGTTAGTTAGCGAGGGAGACTCAGAGTGAGGTAGAATAATTGGAAAATTAGAGGATGTACATTAGTGCACACTGCACTAGAGGAGGTCATGTTAGGGAAAAAAGCAAAACAAAAAAGTAAAACAGCAGGCAGCATTCATTAAAATACAAAGATGTGCTTTTCAAGGTCTTTGCACGCCTACATTTTTAAAATACATATGGTATAATGAAGGTCTCCCACTACTGTTAATAAATTTGCAGAAAAATATCAAAGAGAAGGCGGGGGGCTAAGAGAAAACTCAGACAGCAACAAACTCATTTATAAACTAGAAACAAGTCAATCAGACTTTGCAAATTGCTGTGACATCCTCTGTTCTTTGGCAAGCAACTTTTAGAGTGAGAGCTATTATAGAGCAGAGTACAATAACACAAACAAAATCTCTTAAATAAGCCCCTATTTTAAGCTGTGTTGTTTTGTCATCTGTATATAGAAAGCTAGTGGGGCAAAGTTTCCACCTCTGCAGAGTCCATTTAGTAATGAGCAGCGCTGGGTCTTCTGCCATTTCCACCATCCATTATTTCAGCCTTCAGCGGCACCGTGGCTGCCCTTAATGCTCCGATGCTCTCTCCCTATTTGTCTTAGAATCACGGATAAACACTGCCATTTAAGGCAGGCAGCACAGAGGTGGCGAGGAGGGGGGAGTGTGTGCATGTGAGTGTGTGGGTAAAGAGCGCATGTATGTCTGCATTTACTTACAGATACATGCGTGCATCTGTATGCATGTGCGTGCGTGTGTCCTCACAGCACGGATCAGGGTGAGAGGCCCTGTGTGCCCGCATCTTCCCTGAGCAGAATTATTGATTTGCACGAGTTTGTCAGCTTGGCTCACAAATGCGACCAGGTAATTAGGAGCACTTTGTCCTGGAAAGAGGAGAGATCACCTCGCCTCTCTCGCAGGGTTCTGTGAAAATGTCACTTTCCATCAGGCAGCCATTTACAGGCTGCTGCTGCTGCTGCAGACAGAACAAGACTGTCAGCTCACAGGAG
The DNA here is from genome assembly GCF_041903045.1 of Epinephelus lanceolatus. Lineage (NCBI taxonomy): Eukaryota > Metazoa > Chordata > Actinopteri > Perciformes > Serranidae > Epinephelus > Epinephelus lanceolatus. Next base: position 22,932,144 of record NC_135734.1, read on the forward strand.
AGGGACGGCAGAGAGAAGAGACGGCTGGAGCACTAACATGCTCGAATGAGAAGACAGTGTAAGAAGAGAAAAACTTAAAGGGAGGGAGACAAGGACATCTGGGAGCTCAAGTATAAAAAGCCAATGGGGAAACAGAGAAAAGGAGAGAATGACAATTATAACACCTCCGTGTTGTAATTTCTTGTCTAAATTAAATGGAACCATATAATTTTGATAAAATTTTAGATTTAACCTAAAAAAAAAAATAAAAACATACCACTGTTTGTCAGGTAAGTGGGCACCAAAAAGCATCTCAGCAGCTAATGCATAAGTGCTCTGGTTACCTCAGTGGGCACGGCGGTGGGTGGTGGGTGCCAC